>NW_027046093.1:0-33659 GCF_025399875.1 Dalotia coriaria | reverse complement strand
AATACGTTATAAAAATTCGTTGTTTTGCTATGCTTTGTTTACGCGTTAAAAACGCAGATTAAACCTCAAAACGTGCTGTTTTAACGAAAATAAGCATTTTCAGCATTTTAAAGATCGTCGTTGAAATCCCGTCTGGCAAATAGACGAAAGTTTTAAATTTTTGTAATAAAAACGAATAATAAAAATTCGTCGTTTTATGCTGTTTTACGCGTTAAAACGCAGATTAAAGCTCAAAACGTGCTGTTTTGCTAAAATAAGCATTTTCAAGCATTTTAGATCGTTGAAATCGTTCAAATAGAAGCAATATTAATAAAAACGAATAAAAAAAAATTTGTCTTTTTTATGCTGTTTTACGCGTTAAAACGCAGATTAAAGCTCAAAACGTTCTGTTTTGCTAAAATAAGCATTTTAAGCATTTTATATCGTTGAAATCGTTCAAATAGACAGCAATAAAAAAAAACGAATAATAAAAAATTTCGTCGTTTTATGCTGTTTTACGCGTTAAAACGCAGAATAAAGCTAAAAACGTGCTGTTTTGCTAAAATAAGCATTTTCAACATTTTAGATCGTTGAAATCGTTCAAATAAAACAATATTAATAAAACAATAAAAAATTCGCCGTTTTTATAGCTGTTTTACGCGTTAAAACGCAGATTAAAAGCTCAAAACGTGCTGTTTTGCTAAAATAAGCATTTTCAAGCATTTTAGATCGTTGAAATCGTTCAAGCAGACGCAATATTAATAAAAAACGAATAAAAAAAATTTCGTCTTTTTTATGCTGTTTTACGCGTTAAAACGCAGATTAAAGCTCAAAACGTGCTGTTTTGCTAAAAATAAGCATTTTCAAGCATTTTAGATCGTTGAAATCGTTCAAATAGAAGCAATATTATAATAAAAACGAATAATAAAAATTCGTCGTTTTATGCTGTATTACCGTTAAAACGCAGATTAAAGCTCAAAACGTGCTGTTTTGCTAAAATAAGCATTTTCGCTTTTAGATCGTTGAAATCGTTCAAATAGACACAATAAAATAAAAACAATAATAAAAATTTCTGTCGTTTTATGCTGTTTTACGCGTTAAAACGCAGAATAAAGCTCAAAACGTGCTGTTTTGCTAAAATAAGCATTTTCAAGCATTTAGATCGTTGAAATCGTTCAAGTAGACGCAATATTAAAAAAAACGAATAATAAAAATTTCGTCGTTTTATGCTGTTTTACGCGTTAAAACGAAAATTAAAGCTAAAAACGTGCTGTTTTGCTAAAAACCCATTTTCGCTTTTAGATCTTTGGGAAATCGTTCAAAAGACGCAATAAAAAAAAAAACGAATAAAAAAAAATTTCGTCGTTTTTATGCTGTTTTACCGTTAAAACGCGATTAAAGCTAAAAACGTGTTTGTTTTGTTTAAAATAAGATTTTCAAGCATTTTAGACGGGGAAATCGTTCAAATAGCCCAAAAAAAATTTAAAAAAAACGAATAATAAAAATTTCGTCTTTTTTAGTTGTTTTACGCGTTCGCAGATTAAAGCTAAAAAGGGCTTTTTTTGCTAAAATAAGCATTTTCAAGCTTTTTAGATCGTTGAAATCTTCAAATAAAAGCAAAAATTTAAAAAAAACGAATAAAAAAAATTTTCGTCTTTTTTGTTGTTTTACGCGTTAAAAGGCAGTTTAAAAAGCTAAAAACGTGCTGTTTTGCTAAAAAAAAGCATTTTCAAGCATTTTAGATTTTTGGGAAATCTTTAAATAAAAGCAATATTAATAAAAAAACGAATAAAAAAAATTGTCTTTTTATGTTTTTTTACGCTTTAAAAAACGCAGAAAAAGCTAAAAAACGTGCTGTTTTGCTAAAATAAGATTTTTAAGCTTTTTAAATCGTTGAAATCCTCAAATGGGGCAATATTAAAAAAAAACAAATTTAAAAAAATTTTCGTCTTTTTATGTTTTTACCCCAAAAACGCAAAATTAAACCCAAAAAAAGGGCTGTTTTGCAAAATAAGCATTTTCAAGCATTTTAGTTCGTTGAAATCTTTTTCAAATAAAAGCAATATTAAAAAAACCCGAATAAAAAAAAATTGGGTCTTTTTATGCTTTTTTTACGGTTAAAACGCAGATTGCTAAAAACGTGCTGTTTTGTTAAAATAAGCATTTTAAAACATTTTAGATCTTTGGAAATCGTTCAAATAAAAGCAATATTAAAAAAAAACGAATAATAAAAATTGCCTTTTTTTAAAAGCTTTTTTACGCGTTAAAACGCAGATTAAAAGCTCAAAACGTGTTTTTTTCCCAAAATGCATTTTCAAGCATTTTAGATCGTTGAAATCTTTCCCCAAATGGGAAGCAATATTAATAAAAACGAATAAAAAAAATTTCGCCGTTTTATGCTTTTTTTTACGGGTTAAACGCAGTTTAAAAACCCTAAAAATGCTGTTTCGAAAAAATAAGCTTTTTTCGGGCTTTTTTAGATCTTTTTAAAACGCCCCAAAAGAAGCAAATTAATAAAAACGAATAAAAAAAAAATTCGTCGTTTTATGTTTTTTTAGCTTTAAAACGCAGTTTAAAAAGCTAAAAACGGGGGTTTTTTTGGTTAAAATTTTAAATTTTTCAAGCATTTTGTAACGTTGAAATCTTTTAAAAGAAGCTAAAAAATAAAACGAATAAAAAAAAATTTCGTCGTTTTTATGCTGTTTTCCCTTTTAAAACGCGAAAAAAAGTTCAAAACGTGCTTTTTTGCTAAAAAAAAACATTTTCAAGCTTTTTGGACGTTTAAAATCGTTCAAAAGCAATTTTAAATTAAAAAACGAATAAAAAAAATTCTTCTTTTTTTATCCCTTTTACGGTTAAAAACGCAGAAAAAAAGCTAAAAACGTGCTGTTTTGCAAAAAATAACCCTTTTCAAGCTTTTTAAAAATCTTTGGGAAATGTTCAAATAGAAGCAATATTAAAAAAAAAACGAATAAAAAAAAAATTTCGTCTTTTTTTGCTTCCCTTTTCCGCGTTAAAACGGTTTAAAAAGCTCAAAACGTGCTGTTTTGCTAAAATAAGCTTTTTCAAGCTTTTAGATCGTTGAAATCGTTCAAATAGAGGGCCAAAAAAAATAAAAAACGAATAAAAAAAATTTCGTCGTTTTATGCTGTTTTACGCGTTAAAACGCAGTTTAAAAGCTAAAAACGTGGCTGTTTTGCTAAAAAAACATTTTCAAGCTTTTTGTGATCGTTGAAATCGTTCAAATAGAAGCAATTTTTAAAAAAACGAAAAAAAAAATTTCGTCGTTTTATGCTGTTTTACGCTTTAAAAACGCAGTTTAAAAAGCTAAAAAACGTGCTTTTTTGCTAAAATAAGCTTTTTTCAAGCTTTTTTGGATCGTTGAAATCTTCAAATAAAAGAAAATTTTAATAAAAACGAATAAAAAAAAATTCTGTTTTATGCTGTTTTACGCTTTAAAAAACGCAGATTAAAACCTAAAAAGGGCTGTTTTGTTTAAAAAAAAAGGATTTTCAAGCTTTTAGATCGTTGAAATCTTTCAAATAGAGGGCAATAAAAAAAAAAAACGAAAAATTTAAATTTCGCCGTTTTATGCTGTTTTACGCGTTAAAAAAAATTAAAGCCCCCCAAAACGTGCTGTTTTGTTTAAAATAAGCATTTTAAAAGCATTTAGATCGTTGAAATCGTTTTCAAAAAAGCAATTAATAAAAAACAATAAAAAAAATTTTCGTCGTTTTTATGCTTTTTTCCCAAAACGCAGATTAAAGCTCAAAACGGCTGTTTTGCAAAATAAGCTTTTTCAAGCATTTTAGATCGTTGAAATCTTTCCCCAAATAGAAGAAAATTTTTTAAAACGAATAAAAAAAATTCGTCTTTTTTGCTTGTTTTACGCTTAAAACGCAGTTTTGGCTAAAAACGTGCTGTTTTTTAAAAATAAGCTTTTTTCGCTTTTGACCCCGGAAATTTTCCCCAAAAAAAGCAATATTAAAAAAAACGAATAAAAAAAAATTCGTTTTTTTTATGTTGTTTTACGCTTAAAACGCAGATTAAACCTAAAAAAGGGCTGTTTTGCAAAAATTAAAGCATTTTCAAGCATTTTAGATCGTTGAAACTTTTTAAATGGCAAATTAAAAAAAACGAATAATAAAAATTCGTCTTTTATGCTTTTTTACGCGTTAAAAGGGCGATTAAACCCTAAAAAAACCGTCCAAAAAAGTTTCAAAGCCAGCCCGGTTGAAACCCCCCCGGACAAAAAGGAAAATAAATAAAAAAACAAAAAAAAGGCCTTTTTTGGCTTTTTTACGCGAAAAAACGCAGAAAAAACCCCAAAAACGTGCTTTTTTTAAAAATGCTTTTTCAAGCATTTTGTTCGTTAAAACCGTTCAAATAAAAGTCAATATTAATAAAAACGAATAATAAAAATTCGTCGTTTTATGCTTTTTTACGCGTTAAAACGCAGTTTAAAAAGCTAAAAACGCCGTTTTGCTAAAATGTTTTTTTCAAGCATTTTAGATGGGGGGGAAATCGTTCAAAAAAAGAATATTAATAAAACGAATAAAAATTTTTTTTTTTTAAAAAGGCTTTTTTGGGGGTTTAAAAACGCAGTTTAAAGCCCCAAACGTGTTTTGTTTGCAAAAAAAGCATTTTAAAAGCATTTTAGATGGGTTGAAATCGTTCAAATAAAAGCAATAAAAAAAAAAAAAAAAACGAATAAAAAAAAATTTCGTCGTTTTTATGTTTTTTTACGCTTAAAAAACGCAAAAAAACCCTCAAAACGTGCTGTTTTGCTAAAATAAGCATTTTCGGCATTTTAGACGTTAAAATTTGTTCAAATGGGAAGCAAATTAATAAAAACAAATAAAAAAAAATTTCGTCTTTTTTTGCTTTTTTACGCTTTTTAAAAGAAAATTAAAGCTAAAAACGTGCTTTTTTGCTAAAATAAGCATTTTCAAGCATTTTAGATCGCTAAAATCGTTCAAATAAAAGCAAAATAAAAAAAACGAATAATAAAAATTCGTCGTTTTATGTTGTTTTTGGGCTTTTAAAACGTTTTTAAAAAAACCCTCAAAACGGTTGTTTTGCAAAAATAAGATTTTCAAGCTTTTTTAGATCGTTGAAATCGTTCAAATAGAAGAATATTAAAAAAACCCCAATAATAAAAAATTTCGTTTTTTTGGGGTTTTACGGTTAAAACGCGAATTAAACCCTCAAAACGTGTTTGTTTTGTTAAAATAAGCATTTTCGCTTTTAGATCGTTGAAATCTTTCCAAATAAAAGCAATATTAAAAAAAACAATAATGACCCGCCGTTTTATGCTGTTTTACGCTTTAAAAACGCAGTTTAAAAAGCTAAAAAACGTGCTGTTTTGCTAAAAAAAAGCTTTTTCAAGCATTTTAGATCGTTGAAATCGTTCAAAAAAAGAAAATATTAAAAAAAACGAATAAAAAAAATTTTCGTCGTTTTATGTTGTTTTACGTTTTAAAACAGTTTTAAAAGCTCAAAACGTGCTGTTTTCAAAATAAGCATTTTCAAGCATTTTAGATCGGGGAAATCGTTCAAATAGAAGCAATATTAAAAAAAACGAATAATAAAAATTCTTTGAGTTGTTTTACGCGTTAAAACGCAGTTTAAAACCCCTCAAAGGGTGCTGTTTTCCCAAAATAAGCATTTTCGGCATTTTGGGTCTTTGGGAAATCGAAAAAAGACCAAAAAAAAAAAAATAAAAAGGGAAAAAAAAACCCCGTCTTTTTTTAAAATGTTTTGTTTTTACGCGTTTAAAAAACGCAGAATTTAAAGCCCCAAAGGGGTCCCCTTGGTTTTCCCAAAAAAACTTTTTTAAGCATTTTAATCGGTTGAAATCGTTTCAAATAGACGCAATAAAAAAAAAAACGAATAATAAAAATTTCGTCGTTTTATGTTGTTTTACGCGTTAAAACGCAAAATTAAAGCCCAAAGGGCCGTTTTGAAAAAATAAGCATTTTAAAATTTTTAAATCGTTGAAATCGTTAAAATTTGAAGCAAATTTAAAAAAAAACAAAACCAAAAAAATGGGTTTTTATGCTGTTTTAGGGTTTAAAAAACGCAGATTAAAGCTCAAAACGTGCTTTTTTTGAAAAAATAAGCATTTTCAAGCATTTTAGATCGGGGAAATCGTTCAAATAAAAGCAAAAATTAATAAAAAACGAATAAAAAAAATTTTCGCCGTTTTATGTTGTTTTACGCTTTAAAAAACGCAGATTTCAAAACGTGCTGTTTTGCTAAAATAAGCATTTTCAAGCTTTTTTGGATCGCGGGAAAATCGTTTCAAATAAAACCCCAATATTAAAAAAAAACGAATAAAAAAAATTCGCCGTTTTATCCCGTTTTACCGTTAAAAGCAGATTAAACCCTAAAAACGTGCTGTTTTCCCAAAATAAGCTTTTTTCAAGATTTGATCGTTAAAATTTGTTCAAATAGAACAATAAAAAAAAAACGAATAAAAAAAATTTGCCGTTTTTATGCTGTTTTACGCGTTAAAACGCAGAAAAAAAGCCCCCAAAACGTGCTGTTTTGCTAAAATGCATTTTCAAGCATTTTAGACGTTGAAATCGTTTCCAAAGACCAATAAAAATAAAAAGGGGAAAAAAAAATTTCGTCGTTTTATGTTTTTTTACGCGTTAAACGCTTTTTTAAAACCCCAAAAAGGGCTGTTTTGCTAAAATAAGCTTTTTCAAGCTTTTTAAAATTTGTTGAAATCGTTAAAATAAAAGCAATATTAAAAAAAACGAATAAAAAAAAATTTCGTCGTTTTATGCTTTTTTAGCGTTAAAACGCGGGAAAAGCCTCAAAAGGTTTTGCTAAAAAAAAGGTTTTTCGCTTTTTAAATCGTTGAAATCGTTTCAAAAAAAGCAATAAAAAAAAAAACAAATAAAAAAAAATTTGTCGTTTTATGCTTTTTTTACGCTTTAAAAACGCAAAATTGCCAAAAGGGCTGTTTTGCTAAAATAAGCATTTTCGCTTTTAGATGGGGGAAATCGTTAAAACAGACGCAATAAAAATAAAAACGAATAAAAAAAAATTTTCGCCGTTTTTTTTTTTTGTTTTACCGTTAAAACCAGAAAAGCTAAAAACGTGCTGTTTTGCTAAAATAAGCTTTTTAAAATTTTTGATCGTTGAAATCTTTTAAATAGAAGCAATATTAAAAAAAAACGAATAATAAAAATTCTTTTTTTTTTTGGGTTTTTTTACGCGTTAAAACGGAAAAAACCTAAAAGGGCTGTTTTGCAAAAATTTAAGCATTTTCAAGCTTTTTTGGATGGGAAAAACGTTAAATGGGCAATTTTAAAAAAAACGAATAAAAAAATTTTCGTCGTTTTTATGTTTTTTACGCTTTAAAAAACGCAGATTAAAAGCTCAAACGTGCTGTTTTGCAAAAAATAAGCATTTTCAAGCATTTTAGATCGTTAAACCCCCTTTTTAAATAGAAAAAATTTTAAAAAAAAACGAATAATAAAAATTGCCGTTTTATGCTGTTTTAGGGTTAAAACGCAGATTAAACCCCAAAACGTGCTTTTTTGGGCAAAAAATAAGCATTTTCAAGCATTTTAGACCCTTTGAAATCGTTCAAAAAAAGCAATATTAAAAAAAAACGAATAAAAAAAAATTTCCTTTTCTTTTATGCTGTTTTAGGCGAAAAAACGCAAAATTAAACCCTTAAAACGTGCTGTTTTGTTTAAAAATGTTTTTCAAGCATTTTAGACCCTGGAAATCGTTCAAAATAAAAGCAAAAAAAAAAACGAATAAAAAAAAATTTCGTCTTTTTTATCCCGTTTACGCTTAAAACGCAAAATTAAAGCTCAAACGGGGCCGTTTTGCAAAAATAAGCTTTTTTCAAGCATTTTAGATCTTTGAAATCGTTCAAATAGACGCAAAAAAAAAAAACGAATAAAAAAAATTTTCGTCTTTTTTATGTTTTTTTCCGCTTTAAAAACGCAAAATTAAAAGCTCAAACGTGCTGTTTTGCAAAAAATAAGCATTTTCAAGCTTTTTGGATCGGGGAAATTTCAAATAAAAGCACTTTAAAAAAAAAACGAATAATAAAAAATTTCGTCTTTTTTATGTTGTTTACGCGTTAAACGCAGATTAAAGCTCAAAACGTGCTGTTTTGTTTAAAAAGCATTTTCAAGCTTTTTTGGATCTTTGAAATCGTTAAAAATAAAAGAATTTAAAAAAAAAACGAATAAAAAAAAAATTTTCCTTTTTTATGCTGTTTTAGGGTTTAAAAAACGCAGATTAAAATTAAAAACGTGCTGTTTTGTTAAAAAAAAGATTTTAAAGGGATTTTAGATCGTTGAAATCGTTCAAATAGAAGCAATATTAAAAAAAACGAATAATAAAAATTCGCCTTTTTTATGCTGTTTTACGCGTTAAAACGCAAAAAAAAAAGCCCGGGCTGTTTTGCTAAAATAAGCATTTTCAAGCTTTTTGGGATCGTTAAAACCGTTCAAAAGACGCAATATTAATAAAACAAATAATAAAAATTTCGTTTTTTTTATGCTTTTTTACGCGTTAAAAAAAGGGCGGGATTAAAAAGTTTTTCAAACTTTTGGCTTTGTTTATTTACGCTTTAAAAACGCAGATTAAAAGTCAAAACGTGCTGTTTTGCTAAAAAAAACATTTTCAAGCATTTTAGATCGTTAAAACCGTTCAAATAGACCAATAAAAAAAAAAAAAACGAATAATAAAAATTTCGTCGTTTTATGCTGTTTTACGCGTTAAAACGCAGAATAAAGCTAAAAACGTGCTGTTTTGCTAAAATAAGCATTTTCAAGCATTTTAGATCGTTGAAATCGTTCAAATAGACGCAATATTAATAAAAACGAATAAAAAAAATTTTAGTAGTTTTTTATGCTTTTGTTTTGCCGGTGTATGAAACGCAGATTAAAGCTTTCAAAACGTGCTGTTTTTGCTTCGCGAAATAAGCATTTTCAAGCATTTTACAGATCGTTGAATAGTTCAAATAGAGAAGCAATATTAATAAAAACGAATCGCCAAAATATTCGTCGTTTTTATGCTGTATTACGCGCGTTAAAACGCAGATTAAAGCTCAAAACGTGCTGTTTTGCCTAAAATAAGCATTTTCAAGCTTTTTAGATCGCTGAAATCGTTCAAATAGACGCAATAAAATAAAAACAAATAATGTAAATTTCGTCGTTTTTATGCTGTTTTACGCCTTAAAACGCAGATTAAAACTCAAAACGTGCTGTTTTGCTAAAATAAGCATTTTCCATTTTAGATCGTTGAAATCGTTCAATAGAAGCAATATTAATAAAAACGAATAATAAAAATTCGCCGTTTTTATGCTGTTTTACGCGTTAAAACGCAGATTAAAACTCAAAACATTGCTGTTTTGCTAAAATAAGCATTTTCAAGCATTTTAGATCGTTGAAATCGTTCAAATGAACGTAACCAATAAAAACGAATAATAAAATTTCGTCGTTTTTTATGCTGTTTTACGCGTTAAAGAAACGCAGATTAAAGCTCAAAACGTGCTGTTTTTGCTAAAATAAGCATTTTCAAAGCATTTTAGATCGTTGAAATCGGTTCAAAATAGACACACAATAAAAATAAAAACGAATAATAAAATTTCGTCGTTTTTATGCTGTTTTTACGCGTTAAAACGCAGAATAAAAGCTCAAAACATTGCTGTTTTGCTAAAATAAGCATTTTCAAGCATTTTTAGATCGTTGCGAAATCATTCCAGAAGTAGACGCAATATTAATAAAACGAATAATAAAAATTTCGTCGTTTTAATGCTGTTGTTTTACGCGTTAAAACGCAGATTAAAACTCAAATCATTATGTTTTGGCACAAATAAGCATTTTTCAAGCATTTAAATTGTTGAAATCGTTCAAATAGAAGCAATATTTAATAAAAACGAATAATAAAAAAATTCGTCGTTTTATGCCTGTTTACGCGTTAAACGCAGATTAAGCTCAAAACGTGCTGTTTGCTAAAATAAGCATTTCAAGCTTTTAGATCGCGAAATCATTCCGATAGACGCAATAAAATAAAAACAAATAATAAAATTTCGTCGTTTTTTATGCTGTTTTACGCCGTTAAAACGCGGAGATAAAACTCAAAACATTATGTTTTGCTAAAAATAAGCATTTTCAGCATTTTAGATCGTTGAAATCGTTCAAATAGACGCAATATTGGCAAAAACGAATAATAAAAAATTCGTCGTTTTATGCTGTTTACGCGTTAAAACGCAGATTAAAGCTCAAAAACGTGCTATTTTGCTGAAATAAGCATTTTCAAGCATTTTTGATCGTTGAAATCGTTCAAATGAAGCAATATTAATAAAAACGAATAGCAAAATTCGTTGTTTTTTATGTGCTGTTTTACGCGTTAAAACGCAGAATAAAACTTTCAAAACGTGCTGTTTTTGCTAAAATAAGCATTTTTCAAGCATTTTAGATCGTTGAAATCGTTCAAATAGAAGCAATAATGTAAAACGAATAATAAAAAATTCGTCGTTTTTTATACTTTTGTTTTACGCGTTAAGAAACGCAGATTAAAAGCTCAAAACGTGCTGTTTTTAGCACAAAATAAGCATTTTTCAAGCATTTTTAGATCGTTGAAATCGTTCAAATAGACGCAATATTAATAAAACGAATAATAAAAATTGATGCGTTTTTATGCTGTTTTACGCGTTAAAGCAGATTAAAGCTCAAAACGTGCTGTTTTTTAAAATAAGCATTTTCAAGCATTTTTAGATCATTGAAATCGTTCAAAATAGAAGCAATATTATTAATAAAACGAATAATAAAAATTTCGTCGTTTTTTTATGCTGTTTTAGGCGTTAAAACGCAGATTAAAAGCTCAAAACGTGCTGTTTACGCACAAAATAAGCATTTTAAGCATTTTTAGATCGTTGAAATCGTTCAAATAGACGCAATAAAAATAAAAACGAATATAAATATTTCGTGTTTTTTATGCTGTTTTACGCGTTAAAACGCAGAATAAAGCTCAAAACGTGCTGTTTTGCTTTAAAATAAGCATTTTTCAAGCATTTTAGATCGTTGAAATCGTTCAGAAATAGACGCAATATTAATAAAAACGATAATAGAAATTTCGTCGTTTTTATGCTGTTTTACGCGTTAAAACGCAGATTAAAACTCAAAACGATGCTGTTTTGCTAAAATAAAAGCATTTTCAAGCATTTTCGATCGGGAAATCGTTCAAATAGACGCCAATGTGTAAAAACGAATAATAAAAAATTCGTCGTTTTTTATGCTGTTTTACGCGATTCGCGCAGGTTAAAGCACAAAACGTGCTGTTTTGCTAAAACCATAATAGCATTTTCAAGCATTTTTAGATCGTTGAAATCGTTCAAATAGAAGCAATATTAATAAAAACAGATAATAAAAATTTATCGTTTTATGCTTGTTTTACAGTTAAAACGCAGGTTCAAAAGCTCAAAACGATATATTTTGTTAAAATAAGCATTTTCAAGCATTTTAGATCGTTGAAATCGGTTAAAATAGAAGCAATATTAATAAAAACGAATAATAAAAAATTCGCCGTTTTTATGCTGTTTTTACGCGTTAAAACGCAGATTAAGAAAAGCTCAAAACGTGCTGTTTTGCTAAAATAAGCTTTTCAAGCATTTTTACATCGTTGAAATCACGTTCAAATAGACGCAATATTAATAAAAACAGATAATAAAAATTTCGTCGTTTTATGCTTTTGTTTACGCGTTAAAAGCAGATTAAAGCACAAACGTTGCTGTTTAACAAAATAAGCATTTTCAAAGCATTTTAGATCGTTGAAATCGTTCAAATAGAAGCAATATTAACAAAAACGAATAATAAAATTCGTCCGATTTTTATGCTGTATTACGCGTTAAAACGCAGATTAAAGCTCAAACATTAACTGTTTTGCTAAAATAAAGCATTTTCAAGCATTTTAGATCGTTGAAATCGTTCAAATAGACACAATAAAAATAAAAACGAATAATAAATTTCGTCGTTTTTTATGCTTTTGTTTTACGTTAAAACGCGGAATAAAAACTCAAAACGTGCTGTTTTTGCTAAAATAAGCATTTTCAAGCATTTTAGATCGTTGAAATCGTTTAAAATAGACGCAATATTAATAAAACGAATAATAAAAATTTCGTCGTTTTATGCTGTTTACGCGTTAAAACGCAGATTAAGCTCAAATCGTGCTGTTTTGCTAAAATAAGCATTTTCAAGCATTTAAATCGTTGAAATCGTTCAAATAGAAGCAATATTAATAAAAACGAATAATAAGAAAATTTATCACGTTTTTATGCTGTTTTACGAAGTTAAAACGCAGATTAAAACTCAAAAACGATGCTGTTTGTTAAAATAAACACATTTTCAAGCGATTTTAGATCGTTGAAATCGTTCAAATAGAAGCAATATTAATAAAACGAATAATAAAAATTCGCCAACCGTTTTTATGCTGTTGTTTACGCGTTAAAACGCAGATTAAAACTCAAAACGTGCTGTTTGCTAAAAATAAGCATTTTCGAAGCATTTTTAGATCGTTGAAATCGTTCAAATAGACGCAATATTAATAAAAAACGAATAATAAAAATTTCGTCGTTTTTATGCTGTTTTACGCGTTAAAAATAGATTAAAGCTCAAAACGTGCTGTTTTTGCTAAAATAAAGCATTTTCAAGCATTTTAGATCGTTGAAATCGTTCAAATAGAAGCAATATTAATAAAAACGAATAATAAAATTCGTCCGATTTTTATGCTGTATTACGCCAAAACGCAGATTAAAGCTCAAAACGTGCTGTTTTGCTAAAATAAGCATTTTCAAGCATTTTTAGATCGTTGAAATCGTTCAAATAGACACAATAAAAATAAAAACAGATATGGCAAAAATTTCGTCGTTTTTACATGCTGTTTTACGCGTTAAAACGCAGAGATAAAGCTCAAAACATTACTGTTTTGCTAAAATAAGCATTTTCAAGCATTTAGATCGTTGAAATCCTCACGTTCAAATAGACGCAATATTAATAAAAACGAATAATAAAAATTTCGTCGTTTTATGCTGTTTTACGCGTTAAAACGCAATTAAAGCCAAATCGTGCTGTTTTGCTAAAATAAGCATTTCAAACATTTTAAATCGTTGAAATCGTTCAAATAGAAGCAATATTAATAAAAACGAATAATAAAAAATTCGTCGTTTTATGCAGTTTTACGCGTTAAAACGCAGATTAAAACTAAAACGTGCTGTTTTGCTAAAATAAGCATTTTCAAACTTTTTAGATCGTTGAAATCGTTCAAATAGACGCAATAAAATAAAAACGAATAATAAATTTCATTCGTTTTTTATGCTGTTTTACGCGTTAAAACCGCGATTAAAAGCTCAAAACGTGCTGTTTTGCTTTAAAATAAGCATTTTCAAGCATTTTTAGATCGTTGGAAATCGTTTAAATAGAAACAATATTAATAAAAACGAATAATAAAAATTCGTCGTTTTATGCTTTTGTTTTACGCGTTAAAACGCAGATTAAAGCTAAAAACGTGCTGTTTTGCGCAAAATAAAAAGCATTTTCAAGCATTTTAGATCGTTGAAATCGTTCAAATAGAAGCAATATTAATAAAAAGCGAACAATAAAAAATTTCGTCGTTTTTATGATGTTTTACGCGTTAAAACGCAGATTAAAACTCAAAACGTGCTGTTTTGCTTTAAAATAAGCATTTTCAAGCACATTTTTAGATCGTTGAAATCGTTTAAATAGAAGCAATATTAATAAAAACGAATAATAAAAAATTCGTCGTTTTTTATGCTGTTTTACGCGTTAAAACGCAGATTAAAAGCTCAAAACGTGCTGTTTTGCCGGTAAGCATTTTTCAAGCATTTTAGATCGTTGAAATCACGTTCAAATAGACGCAATATTAATAAAAACGAATAATAAAAAATTTCGTCGTTTTATGCTGTTTTTACGCGTTAAAACGCAGAATAAAGCTAAAACGATGGCATTTTTGCTAAAATATAAAGCATTTTGGCATTTTTAGATCGTTGAAATCGTTCAAATAGAAGCAATATTATTAAAACGAGATAATAAAAAATTCGTCGTTTTTATGCTGTTTTACGCGTTAAAACGCAGATTAAAGCTCAAAACGTGCTGTTTTTGCTTTAAAATAAGCATTTTCAAGCATTTTAGATCGTCCGAAATCGTTCAAATAGACGCAATAAAAATAAAAAACGAATAATAAAAATTTCGTCGTTTTTATGCTGTTTACGCGTTAAAACGCGCAGATTAAAAGCTCAAAATCGTTGCTGTTTTGCTAAAAGGCCAGCGCATTTTTTCCGGGATTTTAGATCGTTGAAATCGTTCAAATAGAAACAATATTAATAAAAAACGATATTAAAAAATTCGTCGTTTTTATGCTGTTTTTACGCGTTAGAAACGCAGATTAAAGCTCAAAACGTGCTGTTTTGCTAAAATAAACTTTCAAGCATTTTTAGATCGTTGAAATCACGTTCAAATAGACGCAATATTAATAAAAATAATAAAAATTTCGTCGTTTTTATGCTGTTTTGCGCGTTAAAACGCTGATTAAAACTTTCAAAACGATGCTGTTTTTGCGAAAATACGCACATTTTCAAGCATTTTAGATCCGTTGGGAAATCGTTCAAATAGACATACCAATATTAATAAAAACGAATAATAAAAAGAATTCGTCGTTTTTTTATGATGTTTTATTTTTACGCGTTAAAACGCAGATTAAAAGCTCAAAACGTTAGCTGTTTGCTAAAATAAGCATTTTCGGCGCACAGATCGTTGAAATCGTTTCAAATTGAATCAATATTAATAAAAACGAATAATAAAAAAATTCGTCGTTTTTATGCTGTTTTACGCGTTAAAACGCGGGAATAAAGCTCAAAACGTGCTGTTTTGCTAAAATAACATTTTCAAGCTTTTAGATCGTTGAAATCCTCACGTTCAAAATGAGCGCAATATTAATAAAAACGAATAATAAAAACCGTCGCTTTTATGCTGTTTTTACGCGTTAAAACGCAGAATAAAACTCAAAACGTGCTGTTTTTGCTAAAATAAGCATTTTCAAACATTTTAGATCGTTGAAATCGTTCAAATAGAAGCAATATTGGCAAAAACGAATAATAAAAATTCGCCGTTTTTTTTATGCTGTTTTGCGCGTTAAAACGCAGATTGAAGCTCAAAACCTGCTGTTTTGCTAAAATAAGCATTTTCAAGCATTTTAAGATCGTTGGAAATCGTTCAAATAGACGCAATATTAATAAAAACAGATAAAAAAAATTTCGTCGTTTTATGCTGTTTTCACGCGTTAAAGAAACGCAGATTAAAGCTCAAAACGATGCTGTTTTGCTAAAATAAGCATTTTCAAGCATTTTAGATCGTTGCCAAAATCGTTCAAATAGAAACAATATTAATAAAAACGAATCATAAATATTCGTCGTTTTTATGCTGTATTACTTGTTAAAACGCAGATTAAAGCTCAAAACGTGCTGTTTTTGCTAAAATAAACATTTTCAAGCATTTTAGATCGTTGAAATCGTTCAAAATAGACGCAATAAAAATAAAAACGAATAATAAAAATTTCGTCGTTTTTTTTTTTTATGCTGTTTTACGCGTTAAAACGCAGAATAAAACTCAAAACGTGCTGTTTTGCTAAAATAAGCATTTTCAAGCATTTTAGATCGTTGGGAAATAAGTTCAAATAGACGCAATATTAATATAAAAACGAATAATAAAAATTTCGTCGTTTTTATGCTGTTTTACGCGTTAAAACGCAGATTAAAGCTCAAATCGTGCTGTTTTAAAATAAGCATTTTCAGAAGCATTTTAAATCGTTGGGAAATCGTTCAAATTGAAACGTAACAATAAAAACAGATAATAAAAATTTCGTCGTTTTATGCTGTTTACGCGTTAAAACGCAGATTAAAGCTCAAAACGTGCTGTTTTGCTAAAATAAGCATTTTCAAAACATCTTAGATCGTTGGAAATCGTTCAAATAGAAGCAATATTTAAAAACGAATAATAAAATTTCGTCGTTTTGTATGCTGTTTTACGCGTTAAAACGCAGAATAAAACAAAACGTGCTGTTTTGCTAAAATAAGCATTTTCAAGCGTTTTAGATCCTTTGAAATCGTTCAAATAGAAGCAATATTATTAAAAACGAATAATAAAAAAATTCGTCGTTTTTTAGCTAACTTTTGTTTTACGCGTTAAAACGCAGATTAAGCTCAAACGTGCTGTTTTGCTAAAATAAAGCTTTTCAAAGCATTTTAGATCGTCGAAATCGTTGAAATAGACGCAATAAAATAAAAACGAATAATAAAAATTTCGTCGTTTTTATGCTGTTTTTACGCGTTAAAACGCAGATTAAAAGCTCAAATCGTGCTGTTTTGCTAAAACCAAAGCATTTTCAAAAGGATTTTAGATCGTTGAAATCGTTCAAATAAACAATATTAATAAAAACGAATAATAAAAATTCGTCGTTTTTATGCTGTTTTACGCAAAACGCAGATTAAAACTCAAAACCTGCTGTTTTGCTAAAATAAGCGACAGCATTTTTAGATCGTTGAAATCGTTCAAGTAGACGCAATATTAATAAAAACAATAATAAAATTTCGTCGTTTTATGCTGTTTTACGCGTTAAAACGCAGATTAAAGCTCAAATCGTGCTGTTTTTGCTAAAATAAAGCATTTTTCAAGGATTTTAGATCGTTGAAATCGTTTCAAATAGAAGCAATATTAATAAAAACGGAGTAATAAAAATTCGTCGTTTTTTATGCTGTTTTACGCGTTAAAACGCAGATTAAAGCTCAAAACGTGCTGTTTTGCTTTAAAATAAGCATTTTCAAGCATTTAGATCGTTGAAATCGTTCAAATAGACGCAATATTATTAATAAAAACAAATAATAAAAATTTCGTCGTTTTATGCTGTTTTACGCGTTAAAACGCTGATTAAAACTCAAAACGTGCTGTTTTTTGCGAAAATAAGCATTTTCAAGCATTTTAGATCGTTGAAATCGTTCAAATAGACGCAATATTAATAAAACGGGTAATAAAAATTCGTCGTTTTTATGATGCTGTTTTTACGCGTTAAAACGCAGATTAAAGCTCAAAACGTGCTGTTTTGCTAAAATACCAAGCATTTTCAAACATTTTAGATCGTTGAAATCGTTCAAATGAAGCAATATTAATAAAAAACGAATAATAAAAATTCGTCGTTTTTATGCTGTTTTACGCGTTAAAACGCAGATTTAAAAGCTCAAAACGTGCTGTTTTGCTAAAATAAAGCATTTTCAAGCTTTTAGATCGTTGAAATCGTTTCAAATAGACAATAAAATAAAACGAATAATAAAAATTTCGTCGTTTTATGCTGTTTTACGCGGTAAACGCAGAATAAAGCTCAAAAAATGCTGTTTGCTAAAATAAGCATTTTCAAGCATTTAGATCATTGAAGTCGTTTCAAATAGACGAAATATTAATAAAAACGAATAATAAAAATTTCGTCGTTTTATGCTGTTTTACGCGATAAAACGCAGATTAAAAGCTCAAATCGTGCTGTTTTGCTGAAAATAAGCATTTTTCAAGCATTTTTAAATCGATTTGAAATCGTTCAAATAGAAGCAATATTAATAAAAACGAATAATAAAAATTCGTCGTTTTATGCTGTTTTACGCGTTAAAACGCAGATTAAAGCTCAAAACGTGCTGTTTGCTGAAATAAGCATTTCAAAGCTTTTAGATCGTTGAAATCGTTCAAATAGACGCAATAAAATAAAAAACGAATAATAAAAATTTCGTCGTTTTTTATGCTGACGCGTTAAAACGCAGAATAAAGCTCAAACCGTGCTGTTTTGCTGAAATAAGCATTTTCAAGCATTTTAGATCGTTGCGTCGTTCACATAGAGGCAATATTAATAAAAACGAATAATAAAAAATTCGTGTTTTATGCTGTTTTGCGTTAAAACGCAGATTAAAGCTCAAAACGTGCTGTTTGCTAAAATAAGCATTTTCAAGCATTTTAGATCGGTAAATCGTTCAAATAGACGCAATATTAATAAAAACGAATAATAAAAAATTCGTCGTTTTTATGCTGTTTTTACGCGTTAAAACGCAGATTAAACTCAAAACGTGCTGTTTTTGCTAAAATAAGCATTTTCAAGCATTTTAGATCGTTGAAATCGTTCAAATAGAAACAGCAATATTAATATAAAACGAATAATAAAAAGTGTCGTTTTATGCTGTTTTACGAGTTAAAACGCAATTGAAACTCAAACGTGCTGTTTCGTTAAATAAGCATTTTTCAAGCATTTTAGATCGTTGAAATCGTTCCAAATAGAAGCAATATTAATAAAAACGAATAATAAAAATTCACGTCACTTTTATGATGTTTTACGCATTAAAACGCAGATTAAAACTCAAAACGTGCTGTTTTGCTAAAATAAGCATTTTCAAGCATTTTTAGATCGTTGAAATCGTTCAAATAAACAATATTAATAAAAACGAATAATAAAAATTCGTCGTTTTTATGCTGTTTACGCGTTAAAACGCAGAATAAAACTCAAAACGTGCTGTTTTGCTAAAATAAGCATTTTCAAGCATTATAGATCGTTAAATCGTTCAAATAGAAGCAATATTAATAAAAACGAATAATAAAAAATTCGTCGTTTTTTATGCTGTTTTGCCGTTAAAACGCAGAATAAAGCTCAAAACGTGCTGTTTGCTGAAATAAGCATTTTCAAGCGTTTTAGATCGTTGAAATCGTTTCAAATGAAGCAATATTAATAAAAACGAATAATAAAATTCGTCACGTTTTATGCTGTTTTACGCGTTAAAACGCAGATTAAAGCTCAAAACGTGCTGTTTTTTGCTAAAATTAAGCATTTTCAAGCATTTTTAGATCGTTGAAATCGTTCAAATAGACGCAATATTAATAAAAACGGAATAATAAAAAATTCGTCGTTTTATGCTGTTTACGCGTTAAAACGCAGATTTAAAAACAAACGATGCTGTTTTGCTAAAATAAAGCATTTTCAAATTTTAGATCGTTGAAATCGTTCAAATAGAAGCAATATTAATAAAAAACGAATAATAAAAATTCGTCGTTTTATGCTGTTTACGCCGCGTTAAAACACCAGATTAAAGCTCAAAACGTGCTGTTTGCTAAAATAAGCATTTTCAAGCATTTTAGATCCCGTTGAAATCGTTCAAATAGAAACGTATAATAAAACGAATAATAAAAATTCGTTGAACATGCCTGTTTTACGCGTTAAAACGCAGATTAAACCTCAAAACGTGCTGTTTGCTAAAATAAGCATTTTCAAGCATTTTGAATCGTTGAAATCGTTCAAATAGACGCAATATTAATAAAAAAAACGAATAATAAAAATTTCGTCGTTTTTATGCTGTTTACGCGTTAAAACACAGATTAAAACTCAAAACGTGCTGTTTTTGCTAAAATAAGCATTTTCAAGCATTTTTAGATCGTTGAAATCGTTCAAATAGAAGCAATATTTAATAAAAACGGATAATAAAAAAAGGTTGTGGACATGCTGTTTTACGCGTTAAACGCAGATTAAAGCTCAAAACGTTCTGTTTTGCTAAAATAAGCATTTTTAAGCATTTTTTATATCGTTGGAAATCACGTTAAAATAGACGCAATAAAATAAAAACGAATAATAAAAATTTCGTCGTTTTATGCTGTTTTTACGCGTTAAAACGCAGAATAAAACTCAAAACGTGCTGTTTTAGCACAAAATAAGCATTTTCAAACATTTTTAGATCGTTGGAAATCGTTCAAATAGAAGCAATAATAAAAACGAATAATAAAAATTCGCCGTTTTTATGCTGTTTTACGCGCGTTAAAACGCAGATTAAAACTCAAAACGTGCTGTTTTGCTAAAATAAGCATTTTCAAGCATTTTTTAGATCGTTGAAATCGTTCAAATAGACGCAATATTAATAAAAACTGAATAATAAAAATTTCGTCGTTTTTATGCTGTTTTACGCGTTAAAACGCAGATTAAAGCTCAAAACGTGCTGTTTGCTAAAATAATAAGCATTTCAAGCATTTTAGATCGTTTGAAATCGTTAAAATGGAAACGTAAGCCGCAATAAAAAACGAATAATAAAAATTCGTCGTTTTTTTATGCTGTATTACTCGTTAAAACGCAGATTAAAACTCAAAACGTGCTGTTTTGCTAAAATAAAGCATTTTCAAGCATTTTAGATCGTTTAAATCGTTCAAATAGACACAATAAAAATAAAAACGAATAATAAAAATTTCGTCGTTTTTGTGCTGTTTACGCGTTAAAACGGGAATAAAACTCAAAACGTGCTGTTTTTGCTAAAATAAGCATTTTCCGGCATTTGAATCGTTTGAAATCGTTCAGAAGTAGACGCAATATTGTAAAAACGAATAATAAAATTTCGTCGTTTTGTAACTTTACTACGCGTTAAAACGCAGATTAAAGCTCAAATCGTGCTGTTGTTTTGCTAAAATAAGCATTTTCAAGCATTTTTAAATTATTTAGAAATCGTTCAAATAGAAACAATAGTAATAAAAACGAATAATAAAATTCGTCGTTTTATGCTGTTTTACGCGTTAAAACGCAGATTAAAGCAAACGTGCTGTTTTGCTGAAATAAGCATTTTCAAACTTTTTAGATCCTTTGAAATCGTTCAAAATAGACGCAATAAAAATAAAAACAAATAATAAAGAATTTCGTCGTTTTTTATGCTGTTTACGCGTTAAAACGCAGAATAAAAGCTCAAAACATTAACTGTTTTAAAATAAGCATTTTCAGAAGCATTTTAGATCGTTGAAATCGTTCCAATAGACGCAATATTAATAAAAACGAATAATAAAATTCGTCGTTTTATGCTGTTTTACGCGTTAAAACGCGGTGCAGCTCAAAACGTGCTGTTTTGTAAAATACCAGCATTTTCAAGCATTTTAGATCGTTAAAATCGTTCAAATAGAAGCAATATTAATAAAAACGAATAATAAAATTCGTTGTTTTTATACTGTTTTACGCGTTAAAACGCAGAATAAAACTCAAAACATTGCTGTTTTGCTAAAATAAGCATTTTCAAGCATTTTTAGATCGTTGAAATCGTTCAAATAGAAACAATATTAATAAAAACGAATAATAAAAATTCGTCGTTTTTATGCTGTTTTACGCGTTAAAACGCAGATTAAAGCTCAAAACGCTGTTTTAGCAAATAAGCATTTTTCAGAAGCATTTTAGATCGTTGAAATCGTTCAAATGAAGCAATATTAATAAAGGCATTAATAAAATTTCGTCGTTTTTATGCTGTTTTTGAAGCGCGTTAAAACGCAGATTAAAGCTCAAAACGTGCTGTTTTTGCTAAAATAAGCATTTTCAAGCATTTTTAGATCGGTTGAAATCGTTTCAATGGGCACCGTATTAATAAAAACGAATAATAAAAATTTTGTCGTTTTATGCTGACTTTACGCGTTAAAACGCAGATTAAAACTCAAAACGTGCTGTTTTGCTGAAATAAGCATTTTCGAAGCATTTTTTAGATCGTTGAAATCGTTCAAATAGACGCAATATTAATAAAACGAATAATAATTTCGTCGTTTTATGCTGTTTTACGCGTTAAAACGCAGATTGCAAAGCTCAAAACGTGCTGTTTTGCTTTAAAATAAGCATTTTCAAGCATTTTAGATCCCGTTGAAATCGTTCAAATAGAAGCAATATTAATAAAAACGAATAATAAAAAATTTATCGTTTTTTATGCTGTTTCTGAGTTAAAACGCAGATTAAAGCTCAAAGCGATTGCTGTTTTGTTAAAATAAGCATTTTCAAGCATTTTTAGATCGTTGAAATCGTTCAAATAGAAGCAATATTAATAAAAACGAATAATAAAATTCGCCGTTTTATGCTGTTTTACGCGTTAAAACGCAGATTAAAGCTCAAAACGTGCTGTTTTGCTAAAAGTAAAGCATTTTCAAGCATTTTTAGATCGTTGGAAATCGTTCTAAATAGACGCAATATTAATAAAAACGAATAATAAAAATTTCGTCGTTTTATGCTGTTTTACGCGTTAAAAAGCAGATTAAAGCAAGCGTGCTGTTTTGCTAAAATAAAGCATTTTCAAGCATTTTAGATCGTTGAAATCGTTCAAATAGAAGCAATATTAATAAAAACGAATAATAAAAAGGTATCGATTTTATGCGCAGCCATTACGCGTTAAAACGCAGATTAAAGCTCAAAACGTGCTGTTTTGTATACAAAATAGAAAAAGCATTTTCAAGCATTTTAGATCGTTGAGAGCGTTCAAATAGACACAATAAAAATAAAAAACGAATAATAAAAATTTCCGTCGTTTTTTTTATGCTGTTTTACGCGTTAAAACGCAGAATAAAACTCAAAACGTACTGTTTGCTAAAATAAAATTTTCAAGCACTTATTTTAGATCGTTGAAATCGTTCCAAATCAGGCGCAATATTAATAAAACGAATAATAAAAATTTCGTCGTTTTATGCGTGACACGCGGTAAAGGCGCAGATTAAAAGCTCAAATCGTGCTGTTTGCTAAAATAAGCACTTTTCAAGCATTTTAGATCGTTGAAATCGTTCAAATGGGCGCAATAATGTGTAAAACGAATAATAAAAATTTCGTCGTTTTTATGCTGTTTTTACGCGTTAAAAGCAGTTAAAGCTCAAAACGTGCTGTTTTTGCTAAAATAAGCATTTTCCAAGCATTTTACAGATCGTTGAAATCGTTCAAATAGAAGCAATATTGTAAAAAACAGAATAATAAAAATTCGTCGATTTTATGCTGTATTACGCGTTAAAGCGCAGATTAAGCTCAAAACGTGCTGTTTGCTAAAATAAGCATTTTCAAGCATTTTAGATCGTTGAAATCGTTCAAATAGACGCAATAAAAATAAAAACGAATAATAAAATTTCGTCGTTTTATGCTGTTTTACGCGTTAAAACGCAGAATAAAGCTCCAAAACGTACTGTTTTTAGCACAAAATAAGCATTTTCAAGCATTTTAGATCGTTGAAATGCACGTTCAAATAGACTTAATATTAATAAAAACGAATAATAAAATTTCGTCGTTTTTATGCTGTTTTACGCGGTAAACGCAGATTAAAACTCAAATCGTGCTGTTTTGCTTCGACCAGCATTTTTCAAGCATTTTTAAATCGTTGAAATCGTTCCAGTAGAAGCAATATTAATAAAAACGAATAATAAAAATTTATCGTTTTTATGCTGTTTTCTGAAGTTAAAACGCAGATTAAAAGCTCAAAACGATGCTGTTTTGTTAAAATAAGCATTTTCAAGCATTTTAGATCGTTGAAATCGTTCAAATAGAAGCAATATTAATAAAAACAGATAATAAAAAATTCGCCGTTTTTTATGCTGTTTTACGCGTTAAAACGCAGTTAAACTCAAAACATTGCTGTTTTGCTAAAATAAGCATTTTCAAGCATTTTAGATCGTTGAAATCGTTCAAATAGACGCAATACCAATAAAAAACGAATAATAAAAAATTTCGTCGATTTTTATGCGCATTTACGCGTTAAAAAACAGATTAAACTCAAAACGTGCTGTTTTAGCACAAAATAAACATTTTCAAGCATTTTGGATCGTTGAAATCGTTCAAATAGAAGCAATAGTAATAAAACAGATAATAAAAATTCGTCGATTTTATGCTGTATTACGCGTTAAAACGCAATTAAAGCTCAAAACGTGCTGTTTTGCTAAAATAAAGCATTTTCAAGCATTTTAGATCGTTGAAATCGTTCAAATAGACACAATAAAAATAAAAACGAATAATAAAAATTTCGTGTCGTTTTATGCTGTTTTTACGCGTTAAAACGCAGATTAAACTTAAAACGTGCTGTTTTGCTAAAATAAGCATTTTCAAGCTTTTAGATCGTTGAAATCGTTCAGAATAGACGCAATACAAAAATAAAAAATGAATAATAAAGAAATTTCGTCGTTTTTATGCTGTTTTACGCGTTAAAACGCAGATTAAAACTCAAAACGTGCTGTTTTGCTAAAATAAAAGCATTTTTCAAGCATTTTTAGATCGTTTGAAATCGTTTAAATAGAAGCAATATTAATAAAACGAATAATAAAAAATTCGTCGTTTTTTATGCTGTTTTACGCGCGTGAAAACGCAGATTAAAAGCTAAAACGTGCTGTTTTGCTAAAATAAGCATTTTCAAGCACATTTTAGATCGTTGAAATCGTTCAAATAGAAGCAATAATAAAGCGAATAATAAAAATTTCGTCGTTTTATGTTTTACGCGTTGTTAAAACGCAGATTAAAACTCAAAACTGCTGTTTTGCTAAAATAAGCATTTTCAAGCATTTTAGATCGTTGAAATCGTTCAAATAGACGCAATATTAATAAAAACGAATAATAAAAAATTCGTCGTTTTATGCTGTTTTACGCGTTAAAACGCAGATTAAAGCTCAAAACGTGCTGTTTTGCTAAAATAAGCATTTTCAAGCATTTTAGATCGTTGAAATCGTTCAAATAGAAGCAATATTAATAAAAACGAATAATAAAATTCGCCGTTTTTTATGCTGTTTACGCGCGTTAAAACGCAGATTAAGCTCAAAACGTGCTGTTTTGCTTTAAAATAAGCATTTTCCAAGCATTTTAGATCGTTGAAATCGTTCAAATAGACGCAATATTAATAAAAACGAATAATAAAAATTTCGTCGTTTTTATGCTGTTTTTACGCGTTAAAGCGAGATTAAAATAAAACGTGCTGTTTTTGCTAAAATAAGCATTTTTCGAAGCATTTTTTAGATCGTTGAAATGCGTTAAAATAGAAGCAATATTAATAAAAACGAATAATAAAAATTCGTCGATTTTATGCTGTATTACGCGTTAAAACGCAGATTAAAACTCAAAACGTGCTGTTTTGCTGGAAATAAGCATTTTTTCAAGCATTTTAGATCGTTGAAATCGTTTTCAAATAGACGCAATAAAAATAAAAACGAAGATAATAAAAATTTCGTCGTTTTTTTTAGTAATGCTGTTTTACGCGTTAAAACGCAGAATAAAAGCTCAAAAGCGATGCTGTTTTGCTTTAAAATAAAAGCATTTTCAGCATTTTAGATCGTTGAAATCGTTCAAAATAGGCACCCAATAGTAATAAAAAAAACGAATAATAAAAATTTCATTCGTTTTTTGTACTTTTATTTTACGCGGTAAAAACGCAGATTAAAACAAATACGTGCTGTTTTGCTAAAATAAAGCATTTTCAAGCATTTTAAATCGTTGAAATCGTTCAAATAGAAGCAATATTAATAAAAACGAATAATAAAAATTTATCGTTTTTTTTTTATGCTGTTTTACAGTTAAAAGCAGATTAAAGCTCAAAACGTGCTTTTGTTTTTGTTAAAATAAGCATTTTCAGAAAAGCATTTTGAATCGTTGAAATCGTTCAAAATAGAAGCAATATTAATAAAAAAACGAATAATAAAAGTCGCCGTTTTATGCTGTTTTACGCGTTAAACGCAGATTAAAACTCAAAACGATGCTGTTTTGCTAAAATAACATTTTCAACGTACGAGATCGTTGAAATCACGCGTTCAAATAGACGCAATATTAATAAAAACGAATAATAAAATTTCGTCGTTTTTATGCTGCACGCGTTAAAAGCGAGATTAAAAGCTCAAAACGTGCTGTTTTGCTAAAAATAAAAGCATTTTTCAAGCATTTTAGATCGTTGAAATCGTTCAAAATAGAAGCAATATTAATAAAACGAATAATAATAAAAAATTTACGTCGATTTTATGCTGTAAAGTACGCGTTAAAACGCAGATTAAAGCTCAAAACGTTAACTGTTTTGTACAAAAATAAGCGCATTTTCAAGCATTTTAGATCGCGTTGAAATCGTTCAAATAGACACAATAAAATAAAAAACGAATAAATAAAAATTTCGTCGTTTTTTTATGCTGTTTTACGCCGTTAAAACGCAGATTAAAGCAAAAACGTGCTGTTTTGCTTTAAAACAAAGCATTTTTCAAGCTTTTTTAGATCGTTAATCACGTTCAAATGGGCATAATAAAATAAAACGAATAATAAAAATTTCGTCGTTTTTTATGCTTGTTTTACGCGTTAAAACGCAGATTAAAGCACAAAACGTGCTGTTTTTAGCAAAATAAAAGCATTTTCAAAAGCATTTTAGATCGTTGAAATCGTTTAAATAGAGAAGCAATATTAATAAAACGAATAATAAAAATTCGTCGTTTTTATGCTGTTTTTTACGCGCGTTAAAACGCAGATTAAAGCTAAAACGTGCTGTTTTTGCTAAAATAAAGCATTTTTCAAGCATTTTTAGATCGTTGAGGAAATCGTTCAAAAATAGAAACGTATTAATAAAAGGGAAAAAAAAAAAATTTTTTTTTTTTTGGGGGAAAAAAAAAAGTTTTTAAAAAAAAAACTTTTTGTTTTTTTGGAAAAGCATTTAAATTTTAAACTTTTTCCCCAAAAAAAACTTTTAAAAAAAAAAAATTTAAAGGGGTTTTTTTTAAAAAGAAAAAAAAATTTAAAATTTTAAAGGGTTTTTTAAAAAAATTTAAAAAAGGTTTTTTTTTAAAAAAAAAAAAAAAACCTTTTTGCTTTAAAAAAAAAAACTTTAAAAAAATCCAAAAAGCATTTTAAAAAAAAAAATAAATAAAAGGTTTTTTTAAAAAAAAAATTTTTGTTTTGGTTTTTTTAAAAAATAAAACAAAAAATTTTTCCCTTTTTTTAAGTTTTAAAAAAAAATAAATGGTTTTTTTTAAAAAAAAAATTAAATAAAATTTTTTTGTTTTTAAAAAAATTTAAAACTTTTAAAATTTTTTTAGTTTTAAATTTAAAAAATAAAAAAATTTTTTTAAAAAATTTTTCGGTTTACCCTTAAAACCCTTTTGAAAAAAAAATTTTTTAAAAGTTTTTTTTTAAAAAGCTTTTAAAGCTTTTAAAAAAAAATTTTTAAAATCGTTTTAAAAAAAAAAAAAACCCCTTTTTTTTTGGTTAAAAAAAATTTAAAATAAAACCTTAAAAATTTTCCTTTTAAATTTTTTTAAAAAATTTAAAAACGTTAAAAAACTTTTTTTTTTAAAAATTTTGGTTTTTAGTTAAAACGCTTTTAAAAAAAAAAAAAAATTTTTTAAATTTTTGAACCCTTTTTAAAACGAAATAAAAAAAATTTTTTTTTAAAAAAATTTTTTTTCCCCTTTTTTTTTTTAAAAAAAATTTTTAAAAAAAATTTAAAAAAAAATTTTCCGTTTTAATTTTTATTAAAAAAAAAAAAAAAAATTTTTTTTTTTTTATTAAAAACCAATTTTAAAAAAAACTTTTTTTAAAAAAAAAAAAAATTTTTTTTTAAATCGTTTAAAAAAAAAAAAAAATTTTTTGTTTTTTTTTTCCCTTAAAAACAATTTTTAAAAAAAAATTTTTTTAAAAAAAAAATTTTTTTCCTTTAAAATGTTGTTTAAAAAAAATAAATAAAAAGGGGTTTTAAAATTTTGGTTTTTAGCTTTTTAGTTGAATTTAAAAAAAACCTTTTTTTAAAAAAAAATTTTTAACTTTTTTTGGCCAAAAAACCAAAAAAAAAAAAAAACCCCTTTTTTTTATTTTCCCAAAAAACCCCTTAAAAAACGTTGTTTTTTTTAAAAAAAAGTTTTTTTAAAATTTTTAATTTAAAAATTTCCCCAAAAAATTTAAAAAAAAAAAAAAAAAATTTTTTTTTTTAGCTTAAAAGCAAAAAAAACCAAAACCTTTTTTAAAAAAAAAAAATTTTTTTTTAAAAATTTTTTTCAAAACCTTAAAAAAAAAAAAAAAAAACGTTTTTTTTCCTTTTAAAAGCTTTTTAGTTAAACCTTTTTTAAAAAAAGGCTTTTTGCAAAAAAATAAATTTAAATCTTTTAAAAGTTTAAAAAAAAACGAAAAAAAAAATTTTAAAATGTTTTTTAAAAAATTTTTTTAAAACCCTTTTTTAAAAAAAAGCTTTTAAAAAAAATTTAAAAAAAAAAAAAAATTTTTTAAAAAAAATTTTATTAAAAAAAAAAAAAAAGTCTTTTTAAAAATAAATTTTCGCTTTTTAAAAATTTTAAAACCCTTTTTCTAAAAAAATTTAAAAAAAAAAATTAAAAATTTCTTTTTCTTTTTTAAAACGAGAAAAACCCAAAAGCTGTTTTGCAAAAAAGCATTTTAAGCAAGTTTAAAAATTTAAATAAAGAAATTTAATAAAAACGAATAGCCAAAATTTCGTCGTTTTTGTACTGTTTTACGCGTTAAAACGCAGATTAAAGAAAGCTCAAAACGTGCTGTTTTGCTAAAATAAGCATTTTCAAGCATTTAGATCGTTGAAATCTAAACAAATAGACGCAATAATAAAAACGAATAATAAAAATTTCGTCGTTTTTTTTATGCTGTTTTACGCGTTCCAGAAACGCAGAATAAAGCTCAAAACGATGCTGTTTTGCTATTGCCAGCATTTTTCAAAGCATTTTAGATCCGTTTAGGAAATCGTTCAAATGAGAAGCAATATTAATAAAAACGAATAATAAAAATTCGTCGTTTTATGCTTTGTTTTACGCACGTTAAAACGCAGATTAAAGCTCAAAACGTGCTGTTTTGCTAAAATACGCTTATTTTCAAAGCATTTTTAGATCGTCGAAATCGTTCAAAATGGGGCGCAATAAAATAAAAACGAATGGCAAAATTTAAAATTAGTTTTTTATGCTGTTTTACGCGTTAAAACGCAGGGGAATGAAACTCAAAACGTGCTGTTTTTGCTAAAATAAGCATTTTCAAGCATTTTAGATCGTTGAAATCGTTCAAATAGACGCAATATTAGCTAAAAACTGAATAATAAAAATTTCGTCGTTTTATGCTGTTTTCGCGTTGCGACGCAGATTAAAGCTCAAATCAGGCGCTGTTTTGCTACAAAATAAGCATTTTCCAAATTTTAAATCGTTGAAATGGAGGTAGAGCGGCAAAAACGAGAATAATAAAAATTCGTCGTTTTTTATGCTGTTTTACGCGTTAAAACGCAGATTAAACTCAAACGTGCTGTTTTGCTAAAATAAGCATTTTCAAGCTTTTAGATCGCTGAAATCGTTCAAATAGACTTTTAATGAAATAAAAAACAAATAATAAAAAGAACAAATCGTTTTTATGCTGTTTTACGCGTTAAAACGCGGGAAATAAAACTCAAAACGCGTTGCTGTTTTAGCACAAAATAAAAGCATTTTCAAGCATTTTAGATCGTTGAAATCGTTCGAAATAGACGCAATATTAATAAAAACGAATAATAAAATTCGTCGTTTTTATGCTGTTTACGCGTTAAAAACGCAGATTAAAGCTCAAAACGTGCTGTTTTGCTAAAATAAGCATTTTCAAGCATTTTTAGATCGTTGAAATCGTTCAAATAGAAGCAATATTAAAAAAACGAATAATAAAATTTCGTCGTTTTATGCTTATTTTACGCGCGTTAAAACGCAGATTATAGCTGCTTGCTGTTTTGCTAAAATAAAGCTTGTTTCCGAAGCATTTTAGATCGTTGAAATCGTTCAAATAGACGCAATATTAATAAAGGCGAATAATAAAAATTCGTCGTTTTTTACAGCCGCTGTTTTACGCCGTTAAAACGCAGATAAAAGCTCAAAACTTGGTAACATTTTGCTAAAATAAACGATGCACCAGCGAATCGTTGAAATCACGTTCAAATAGACGCAATATTAATAAAACGAATAATAAAAATTCGTCGTTTTTATGCTGTTTACACTTGTTAAAGAAGCGCAAGATTAAAGCCTCAAAAACGTGCTGTTTTGCGCTAAAATAAGCACATTTTTCAAGCATTTTTAGATCGTTGAAATCGTTCAAATAGAAGCAATATTAATAAAAACGAATAATAAAAAATTCGTCGCTTTTATGATGTTTTACGCATTAAAACGCAGATTAAAGCTCAAAACGTGCTGTTTTGCTAAAAATAAGCATTTTCGCTACTTTAGATCGTTGAAATCGTTCAAATAGAAGCACATAATAAAAAACGAATAATAAAAAATTCGTCGTTTTATGTTGTTTTACTGCAAGTTAAACGCAGAATAAAAGCTCAAACGTGCTGTTTTTGCTAAAATAAGCATTTTCAAAGCATTTTAGGATCGTTAAAATCGTTCAAATAGAAGCAATATTAATAAAAACGAATAATAAAAAATTCGTCGTTTTGTATGCTGTTTTACCGCAAGTTAAAACGCAGAATAAAAGCTCAAACGCGCTGTTTTGCTAAAATAAGCATTTCAAGCATTTTAGATCGTTGAAATCGTTCAAATAGAAGGCATTAATAAAAAAACGAATAATAAAAATTCGTCGTTTTATGCTGTTTTACGCGTTAAACGCAGATTAAAGCTCAAAAAACGTGCGGTTTTGCAAAATAATCATTTTCAAGCATTTTAGATCGTTGAAATCGTTCAAATATCGCAATATTAATAAAAAACGAATAATAAAAATTCGTCGTTTTATATTGTTTTACGCGTTAAAACGCAGATTAAAGCTCAAAACGTGCTGTTTTGCTGCTAAAATAAGCATTTTCAAGCATTTTAGATCGTTGAAATCGTTCAAATAGAAGCAATATTAGCCAAAAAAACGAATAATAAAAAATTCGTCGTTTTTATAAGCTGTTTTACGCGTTAAACGCAGATTAAAGCTCAAACGTGCTGTTTTGCTAAAAATAAGCATTTTCAAGCATTTTAGATCGTTGAAATCGTTCAAATAGAAGTACACATTAATAAAAAACGAATAATAAAAAATTCGTCGTTTTTATGCTGTTTTACGCGTTAAAACGCAGATTAAAGCTCTCAAAACGCGCTGTTTTGCTAAAAATAAGCATTTTCAAGCATTTTATAATGTTGAAATCGTTCAAATAGACGCACAAAAATAAAAAACGAATAATAATAGAAAAAATTTCGTCGTTTTTATGCTGTTTTACGCGCTAAAACGCAGAATAAAGCTCAAAACGCGCTGTTTTTGCTAAAATAAGCATTTTCAAACATTTTAGATCGTTGAAATCGTTCAAATAGAAGCAATATTAATAAAAACGAATAATAAATTCGCCGTTTTATGCTGTTTTACGCGTTAAAACGCAGATTAAAAGCTCAAAACGTGCTTTCGTTTTGCTACAAAATAAGTATTTTCAAGCATTTTAGATCGTTGAAATCGCCTCAAATAGAAGCAATATTATAATAAAAAAACGAATAATAAAATTTCTGTCGTTTTATTGTATTACCTGTTAAAACGCAGATTAAAGCTCAAAACGTGCTGTTTTGCTAAAATAAGCATTTTCAAGCATTTTAGATCGTTGAAATCGTTCAAATAGACACAATAAAAATAAAAACGAATAATAAAAATTTTGTCGTTTTATGTTGTTTTACGCGCGTTAAAACGCAGAATAAAGCTTCCAAAACGTGCTGTTTTGCTAAAATAAGCATTTTCAAGCATTTTAGATCGTTGAAATCGTTCATGACGCAAATATTACTAAAACAATAAAATTTCTGTCGTTTTTATGCTGTTTTTACGCGTTACTAAAAACGCAGATTAAAGCTCAAATCGTGCTGTTTTGCTAAATAAGCATTTTCAAGCATTCTTAAATTGTTGAAATCGTTCAAATAGAAGCACATTAATAAAAACGAATAATAAAAATTCGTCGTTTTATAACTGTTTTACGCGTTAAAACGTGTAGATTAAAGCTCAAAACGTGCTGTTTTGCTAAAATAAGCATTTCTACATTTTATATCGTTGAAATCGTTCAAATAGACGCAATAAAAAATAAAACGAATAATAAAAATTTCGTCGTTTTATGCTCTACGCGTTAAAACGCAGAATAAAGCCTCGCTAAAACGCTGTTTTGCTAAAATAAGCATTTTCAAACATTTTAGATCAAGCTGAAATCGTTCAAATAGAAGCAATATTAATAAAACGAATAATAAAAAATTCGCCGTTTTATGTTGTTTTACGCGCGTTAAAAAACGCAGATTAAAGCTCAAAAACGTGCTGTTTTGCTGCTAAAAATAAGCATTTTCAAGCATTTTAGATCGTTGAAATCGTCTTCAAATAGAAGCTAAATATTAATAAAAAAACGAATAATAAAAATTCGCCGTTTTTATGCTGTTTTACGTGCGTTGGGAACGCAGATTAAAAGCTCAAAACGTGCTGTTTTGCTAAAATAAGCATTTTCAAGTTTTAGATCGTTGAAATCGTTCAAATAGACGCAATGGCTAATAAAAACGAATAATAAAAAATTCGTCAGTTTATGTTGTTTACGCGTTAAAACGGTGATTTAAAAGCTCAAAACGTGCTGTTTTTGCCAAATAAGCATTTTCGCCATTTCCAGATCGCTGAAATCGTTCAAATAGACGCAATATTAATAAAAACGAAAAAAAAAAATTCGCGTTTTATGCTTTTTTCGCTTTAAAAACGCGAAAAGCTAAAAACGGCTGTTTTGCTAAAAAAAAGATTTTCGCATTTGATCGCAAATCGCAAAACCCAAAATTTAAAAAACGAATAATAAAAATTCGTCGTTTTATGCTGTTTTACGCGTTAAAACGCAAAAAGCTCAAACGTGCTTTTTTGCAAAAAAAGCATTTTCGCTTTTTAAATCGTTGAAATCTTTAAATAGAAGCAATATTAAAAAAAAACGAATAAAAAAAAATTTTGGGGTTTTATGCTTTTTAGCTTAAAACGAGATTAAAGCTCAAAACGTGCTGTTTTGTAAAATAAGATTTTCGCTTTTAGAGGGAAACGTTCAAATAGAGCAATAAAAAAAAAACGAATAATAAAATTCCTTTTTTGCTTTTTTACGCGTTAAAACGCAAAATAAAGCTCAAAGGGCTGTTTTGCTAAAATAAGATTTTCAAGCATTTTAACGTTGAAATCGTTAAAATAGGCAATAAAAAAAAAACGAATAATAAAAATTTCCGGCGTTTTACGCTTTAAAAAACGCAGATTAAAGCTCAAACGTGCTGTTTTGCAAAAATAAGCATTTTCGCTTTTTAATCGTTGAAATGTTCAAATAAATATTAATAAAAACGAATAATAAAAATTCGTCTTTTATGCTGTTTTACGCGTTAAAACGCAGTTTAAAAAGCTAAAAACGTGCTGTTTTGCTAAAATAAGCATTTTCGTTTTTAATCGTTGAAATCGTTCAAAGACCCCAATAAAAAAAAAAACGAATAAAAAAAATTTCGTCGTTTTATGCTTTTTTACGCGTTGATTAAAAACCCAAAAAGGGCTGTTTTGCTAAAAAAATTTTCAACATTTTAGATCGTTGAAATCGTTCAAATAAAAGCAAAAAAAAAAACGAATAATAAAATTCTTCGTTTTTATGCGTTTTACGCGTTAAAACGGATTAAAGCTCAAAACGGCTGTTTTTAAAATAAGCATTTTCAAGCATTTTGATTTTTGAACGTTCAAATAGCCAATAATAAAACGAATAATAAAAAATTTCGTCTTTTTATGCTGTTTTACGCGTTAAAACGCGATTTAAAGAAAAAACGTGTTTTTGCTAAAATAAGCATTTTCGCATTTTAGACTTGAAATCGTTCAAAAGAAGCAATAAATAAAAACGAATAATAAAAATTTCGCTTTTTATGCTGTTTTACCTTTAAAAACGC
>NW_027046092.1:0-33669 GCF_025399875.1 Dalotia coriaria | reverse complement strand
TTTAAATCCCGGTTTTTTTATTTTTTTTTTTTTGCGTCTATTTGAACGATTTCAACGACTAAAATCAAAACTATTTGAAAAAACAGCACTTTTTGAGCTTTAATCTGCGTTTTAACGCGAAAAACAGAAAAAAACCACGAAATTTTTATTATTTTTTTTTATTAATAGCGTCTATTTGAACGATTTCAACGATCTAAAATGCTTGAAATGCTTATTTTAGCAAAAAGCCTTTTGAGCTTAATCTGCGTTTAACGCGTAAACAGCATAAAACGACGAATTTTTATTATTCGCTTTTATTAATATTGCTTTATTTGAACGATTTCAACGAACTAAAATACTTGAAAATGCTTATTTTAGCAAAACAGCACGTTTTGAGCTTTAATCTGCGTTTTAACGCGTAAAACAGCATAAAAACCACGAAATTTTTATTATTCGTTTTTATTAATATTTCGTCTATTTGAACGATTTCAACGATCTAAAATGCTTGAAAATGCTTATTTTAGCAAAACAGCACGTTTTGAGCTTTAATCTGCGTTTTAACGCGTAAAACAGCATAAAAACGACGAATTTTTATTATTCGTTTTTATTAATATTGCTACTATTTGAACGATTTCAACGATCTAAAATGCTTGAAAATGCTTTATTTTAGCAAAACAGCACGTTTTGAGCTTTTAATCTGCGTTTTAACGGGTAAAACAGCATAAAAACGACGAAATTTTTATTATTCGTTTTTATTAATATTGCGTCTATTTGAACGATTTCTACGATCTAAAATGCTTGAAAATGCTTATTTTAGCAAAACAGCACGTTTTGGCTTAAATCTGCGTTTTAACGCGTAAAACAGCATAAAAACGACGCATTTTTATTATTCGTTTTTATTAATATTGCTTCTATTTGAACGATTTCAACAATCTAAAATGCATGAAAATGCTTATTTTAGCAAAACAGCACGTTTTGAGCTTTAATCTGTGTTTTAACGCGTAAAACAGCATAAAAACGACGAATTTTTATTATTCGTTTTTATTAATATTGCTTCTATTTGAACGATTTCAACGATCTAAAATGCTTGAAAATGCTTATTTTAGCAAAACAGCACGTTTTGAGCTTTAATCTGCGTTTTAACGCGTAAAACAGCATAAAAACGACGAATTTTTATTATTCGTTTTTATAATATTGCGTCTATTTGAACGATTTCAACGATCTAAAATGCTTGAAAATGCTTATTTTAGCAAAACAGCACGTTCTGATCTTTAATCTGCGTTTTAACGCGTAAAACAGCATAAAACGACGAATTTTTATTATTCGTTTTTTTAATATTGCTTCTATTTGAACGATTTCAACGATCTAAAATGCTTGAAAATGCTTATTTTATCAAAACAGCACGTTTTGAGCTTTAATCTGCGTTTTAACGCGTAAAACAGCATAAAAACGACGAATTTTTTATTATTCGTTTTTTATTAATATTGCTTCTATTTGAACGATTTCAACGATCTAAAATGCTTGAAAATGCTTATTTTAGCAAAACAGCACGTTTTGAGCTTTAATCTGCGTTTTAACGCGTAAAACAGCATAAAAACGACGAAATTTTTATTATTCGTTTTTTATTAATATTGCGTCTATTTGAACGATTTCAACGATCTAAATACTTGAAAATGATTATTTTAGAAGCGTAAAAACAGCACGTTTTTGAGCTATAATCTGCGTTTTAACGTAAAGCAGCATAAAAAACGACGAAATTTTTATTATTCGTTTTTACTTATTGCGTCTATTTGAACGATTTCAACGATTTAAAAATGCTTATTTTAGCAAAACAGCACGTTTTGAGCTTAATCTGCGTTTTAACGCGTAAAACAGCATAAAAACGACGAAATTTTTATTATTCGTTTTTATTTTTATTGCGTCTATTTTGAACGATTTCAACGATCTAAAAATGCTGAAAATGCTTATTTTAAAGCAAAACAGCACGTTTTGAGCTATAATCTGCGTTTTAACGCGTAAAACAGCATGTAAAAATGACGAATTTTTATTATTCGTTTTTTATTAATATTGCTTTGTATTTAAAACGATTTCAACGATCTAAAATGCTTTTGAAAATGCTTATTTTAGCAAAAACAGCACGTTTGAGCTTTTAATCTGCGTTTTAACGCGAAAACAGCATAAAAAACGACGAAATTTTTATTATTCGTTTTTATTTTTTATTGCGTCTATTTGAACGATTTCAACGATCTAAAAAATGCTTGAAAAATGCTTATTTTAGCAAAACAGCACGTTTTGAGCTTTAATCTGCGTTTTAACGCGTAAAACAACAGCATAAAAACGACGAATTTTTATTATTCGTTTTATATAATATTGCGTCTATTTGAACGATTTCAACGATCTAAAAATGCTTCTGAAAATGTTTATTTTAAAAACAGCACGTTTTGAAGTTTTAATCTGCGTTTTAACGCGCAAAACAGCATAAAAAAACGATGAATTTTTTATTATTCGCTTTTCTTAATATTGTTTCTATTTGAACGATTTCAACGATCTAAATGCTTGAAAAATGCTTATTTTAGCAAAACAGCCTCCCTTTTTGAGCTTTAATCTGCGCTAAATCGCGTAAAAACAGCATAAAAACGACGCACTTTTTTATTATTCGTTTTTATTAATATTGCTTCTATTTAAACGATTTCAACGGTCTAATATGCTTGAAAATGCTTAAAAATGCTCGAAAATGCTTATTTTAGCAAAACATATCGTTTTTTGAGCTTTAATCTGCGTTTTATCATAAAAAAACAGCATAAAAAACGGCGAAATTTTTATTATTCGCTTTTATTAATATTGCTTCATTTGAACGATTTCAACGATCTAAAATGCTTGAAAATGCTTATTTTAAAGCAAAAACAGCACGTTTTGAGCTTTAATCTGCGTTTTAACGCGTGTAAACAGCATAAAAACGACGAAATTTATTATTCGTTTTTATTAATATTGCGTCTATTTGAACGATTTCAACGATCTTAAAAAATACTTGAAAATGATATTTTAGCAAAACAGCACGTTTTGCTTTCATAATCTGCGTTTTAACGTAAAGTACATAAAAAAAACGACGAAATTCTTATTATTCGTTTTTAATATTGCGTCTATTTGAACGATTTCAACGATTTAAAATGCTTATTTTTACAAAAACAGCACGTTTGAGCTTTTATAATCTGCGTTTTAACGCGTAAAACAGCATAAAAAACGACGAATTTTTATTATTCGTTTTTATTAATATTGCTTCTATTTGAACGATTTCAACGATCTAAAAATGCTTGAAAATGCTTATTTTAGCAAAACAGCACGTTTGAGCTTTTAATTCGCGTTTTAACGCGTAAAACAGCATAAAAAACGACGAAATTTTTATTATTCGTTTTTATTTTTTATTGCGTCTATTTTAACGATTTCAACGATCTGCACGTTTGAAAATGCTTATTTTAGCAAAACAGCACGTTTTGAGCTATAATCTGCGTTTTAACGCGTAAAAAAAACAGCATGCTAAAAAATGACGAATTTTTATTAATATTCGTTTTTATTAATATTGCTTGTATTTAAACGATTTCAACGATCTAAAAAATGCTTCTGGAAATGCTTATTTTAGCAAAAACAGCACGTTTTGCTTTAATCTGCGTTTTAACGCGTAAAAACAAAAGGCAAAACGACAAATTTTTATTATTCGTTTTATTTTATTGCGCCCATTTTGAACGATTTCAACGATCTAAAATGCTTTGAAAATGTTATTTTAGCAAAACAGCACGTTTTTGAGTTTTTAATCTGCGTTTTAACGCGTAAACAGCATAAAAACGACGAATTTTTATTATTCGTTTTATAATATTGCGTCTATTTGAACGATTTCAACGATCTAAAATGCTTGAAAATGCTTATTTTAGCAAAACAGCAATGTTTTGAGTTTTATCTGCGTTTTAACGCGTAAAACAGCATAAAAACGATGAATTTTTATTATTCGCTTTTTCAATATTGCTTCTATTTGAACGATTTCAACGATCTAAAATGCTTGAAAATGCTTATTTTAGCAAAATGTTAATGTTTGAGTTTTAATCTGCGTTTTAACGCGCGCACAGCATGAAACCACGAAATTTTTATTATTTGTTTTTATTAATATTGCGTCTATTTGAACGTGATTTCAACGATCTAAAATGCTTGAAAATGTTTATTTTAGCAAAACAGCATCGTTTTGAGCTTTAATCTGCGTTTTAACGCGTAAAACAGCATAAAAACGACGAATTTTTATTATTTGCTTTTTATTAATATTGCTTCTATTTGAACGATTTTAACGAACTAAAATACTTGAAAATGTTTCTTTTAGCAAAACAGCACGTTTTATTTTAATCTGCGTTTTAACGCGTAAAACAGCATAAAAACAACGAAATTTTATTATTCGTTTTTATTAATATTGCGTCTATTTGAACGATTTCAACGATCTAAATGCTTGAAATGCTTATTTTAAAGCAAAACAGCACGTTTTGAGCTTTAATCTGCGTTTTAACGCGTACAACAGCATAAAACGACGAATTTTTATTAATTCGTTTTTATTAATATTGCTACTATTTGGAACGATTTCAAATGATCGTACCGCTTGGAAAATGCTTATTTTAAAGCAAAACAGCACGTTTTGAGTTTTAATCTGCGTTTTAACGCGTAAAACAGCATAAAAAACGACGAAATTTTTATTATTCGTTTTTTATTAATATTGCGTCTATTTGAAATGATTTCTTACGATCTAAAAATGCTTGAAAATGCTTTTATTTTAGCAAAACAGCAAATGTTTGAGTTTTAACCCGCGTTTTAACGCGCAAAACAAGCATAAAACGACGGCATTTTTTTATTATTCGTTTTTATTAATATTGCTTCTATTTGAACGATTTCAAACGATCTAAAAATGCATGAAAATGCTTATTTTAGCAAGACAAAGCACGTTTTGAGAGCTTTTAATCTGCGTTTACCCCTGCAAAACAGCATAAAAAACGACGAATTTTTTATGATCTGTTTTTATTAATATTGCTCGATTTGAACGATTTTACAACGATCTAAAAATGCTTGAAAATGCTTATTTTAAAGCAAAACAGCACGTTTTGAGCTTTTAATCTGCGTTTTAACGTAAAACAGCATAAAAACGACGAATTTTTATTATTCGTTTTTATTAATACGGTGTCTATTTGAACGTGATTTCAAACGATCTAAAATGCTTTCTGGAAATTGATTATTTTAGCAAAACAGCAATGTTTTTGAGTTTTTAATCTGCGTTTTAACGCGTAAAACAAAGCAAAAAAACGACGATTTTTTATTATTCGTTTTTTAATAATATTGTTCCTATTTGAACGATTTCAACGATCTAAAATGCTTGGAAAATGCTTATTTTAGCAAAACAGCACGTTTTGAGCTTTAATCTGCGTTTTAACGCGTAAAACAGCATAAAACGACGAATTTTTATTATTCGTTTTTATTAATATTGCTTCTATTTGAACGATTTCAACGGTCTAATATGCTTGAAAATGCTTAAATGCTTGAAAATGTTTATTTTAGCAAAACAGCACGTTTTGAGCTTTAATCTGCGTTTAACGCGTAAAACAAGTTAATAAAAAAACGACGAATTTTTTTATTATTCGCTTTTGCCAATATTACGTCTATTTGAACGATTTCAACGATCTAAAATTCTTTTTTGAAAATGCTTATTTTAGCAAAACAGCCCTTTTGAGTTTTAATCTGCGTTTTAACGCGTAAAAACAGCATAAAAACGACGAATTTTTTTTTATTATTCGTTTTTATTAATATTGCTTCTATTTGAACGATTTCAACGGTTCAATATGCCGGTAAAAATGCTTAAAATGCTTGAAAAATGTTTATTTTAGCAAAACAGCACGTTTTGAGCTTTAATCTGCGTTTTAACGCGTAAAAACAGCATAAAACGACGAATTTTTTATTATTCGTTTTTTATTATTGCTTCTCTATTTCCTGAACGATTTCAACGATCTAAAAATGCTTGAAAATGCCATTTTAAAGCAAAACAGCACGTTTTGAGCTTTAATCTGCGTTTTTAACGCGTAAACAGCATAAAAACGACGAATTTTTTATTATTCGTTTTTACATTATGTCATTGAACGATTTCAACGATCTAAAAATGCTTGAAAATGCTTATTTTAAAGCAAAACAGCACGTTTTGAGTTTTAATCTGCGTTTTAATGCGTAAACAAAAGCATGTAAAACCACGAATTTTTATTATTCGTTTTTATTAATATTGCTTCTATTTGAACGATTTCAACGATCTAAAATGCTTGAAAATGATTATTTTAGCAAAACAGCACGTTTGAGCTATTAACGCGTGTGCTAAAAGCATAAAAAACGACGAAATTTTTATTATTCGTTTTTATTAATATTGCGTCTATTTGAACGATTTCAACGATTTAAAATGCTTGAAAATGCTTATTTTAGCAAAACAGCACGTTTTGAGCTTTAATCTGCGTTTTAACGCGCGTAAAACAAGCAATTTATCCACGAAATTTTTATTATTCGTTTTATCTTTATTGCGCCTATTTGAACGATTTCAACGATTCAAAATGCTTGAAAATGCTTATTTTAAAGCAACACAGCACGTTTTGAGCTTTTAATCTGCGTTTTAACGCGTGTAAAAGAGCATAAAAAACGACGAAATTTTTATTATCGTTTTTATTTTATTGCGTCTATTTGAACGATTTCAACGATCTAAAATGCTTGCAAATGCTTATTTTAGCAAAACAGCACGTTTTGAGCTTTAATCTGCGTTTTAACGCGTAAACAGCATAAAACCACGAAATTTTTATTATTTGTTTTATTAATATTATGTCTATTTCCTGAACGATTTCCAACGATCTAAAATGCTTCTGGAAATGCTTATTTTAGCAAAACAGCACGTTTTGAGCTTTAATCTGCGTTTTAACGCGTAAAAACAGCATAAAAAACGACGAATTTTTTTATTATTCGCTTTTACAATATTGCTTCTATTTGAACGATTTCAACGAACTAAAAATACTTGAAAATGCTTATTTTAGCAAAACAGCACGTTTTGAAAGCTTTTAATCTGCGTTTTAACGCGTAAAACAGCATGCTAAAACCACGAAATTTTTTATTATTCGTTTTTATTAATATTGCGTTTATTTGAAACGATTTCAACGATCTAAAAATGCTTGAAAATGCTTATTTTGAAGCAAAACAGCACGTTTTGAGCTTTTTAACGCGTTTTAACGCGTAAAACAGCACATACAAAACGACGAATTTTTTATTATTCGTTTTATTAATATTGCTACTATTTGAACGATTTCAACGATCTAAAATGCTTGAAAATGCTTTATTTTAGCAAAACAGCACGTTTTTGGGAGCTTTAATCTGCGTTTTAACGGGTAAAACAGCATAAAAACGACGAAATTTTTATTATTCGTTTTTAATAATATTGCGTCTATTTGAACGATTTCTACGATCTAAAAATGCTTGAAAATGCTTATTTTAAAGCAAAACAGCATCATTTGAGCTTTAATCTGCGTTTTAATGCAAAACAGCAAGCAAAACGACGCATTTTTATTATTCGTTTTTATTAATATTGCTTCTATTTGAACGATTTCAACAATCTAAAATGCATGAAATGCTTATTTTAGCAAACAGCACGTTTTGAGTTTTAATCTGCGTTTTAACGCGTAAAACAGCATAAAACGACGAATTTTTATTATCTGTTTTTATTAATATTGCGTCTATTTGAACGATTTCAACGATCAAAAAATGCTTGAAAATGCTTATTTTAGAAAAAACAGCACGTTTTAAAAGCTTTAATCTGCTTTTTAACGCAAAAACAGCATAAAACGGCGAATTTTTATTATTCTTTTTTTTATTAATATTGTTTCTATTTGAACGATTTCAACGATCAAAAAATGTTTTGAAAATGCTTATTTTAGAAAAAACAGCACGTTTTGAGCTTTTAATCTGCGTTTTAACGCGAAAAAACAGCAAAAAAAACGAAAAATTTTTTATTATTCTTTTTTTATTAATTTTTGGTCTATTTGGAACGATTTCAACGATCTAAAATGCTTAAAAAATGATTTTTTTCGCAAAAAAGTTTTCAGCTTTTAATCTGCTTTTTTAACGCGTAGAACAGAAATAAAAACGACAAATTTTTTATTATTCGTTTTTTTTTAAATATTTCTTTTTTGAACGTTTTCCCAACGGTCTAATATGCTTGAAAATGTTTAAAATTTTTAAGCAAAACAGCACTTTTTGTTTTTTAACCCGCTTTTTTAACGCGTAAAACAGCAAAAAAACGAAAAAATTTTTTTTCCCGTTTTTTTTTATTGCGTCTATTTGAAGGGATTTCAACGATCTAAAAATGCTTAAAAAGGATTTTAGCAAAACAGCACGTTTTGAGCTATAATCTGCGTTTTAACGCGCGTAAAACAGCAAAAAAAATGACAAATTTTTTTATTATTTTTTTTTTATTAATATTTTTATTTAAACGATTTCAACGATCTAAAATGCTTGAAAATGCTTTTTTTTAAAAGCAAAACAGCACGTTTTGAGCTTTAATCTGCGTTTTAACGCTAAAACAGCAAAAAAAACGACGAAATTTTTTTTATTCGTTTTTTTTTTTAGCGTCTTTTTTAACGTTTTCCCAACGATCTAAAATGCTTAAAAATGCTTATTTTAAAAAAAACAGCACGTTTTGAGTTTTTAATCTGCTTTTTTAACGCGTAAAACAGCAAAAAAACGACGAATTTTTATTATTCGTTTTTATAATATTGCGTCTATTTGAACGATTTCAACGATCAAAAAATGCTTAAAAATGCTTATTTTAGAAAAACAGCACTTTTTAAAATTTAAACCTGCTTTTTAACGCGAAAAACAGCAAAAAAACGACAAATTTTTTTATTATTCGCTTTTTCTTAATATTGCTTTTTATTTGAACGATTTCAACGATCTAAAATGTTTTGAAAATGCTTTTTTTTGGAAAACAGCACGTTTTGAGCTTTTAATCTGCTTTTTTTAACGCAAAACAGCAAAAAAACTAAAAAATTTTTTATTTTTGGGTTTTTTATTAATATTGCGTCTTTTTGGAAAACGTGTTTTTTTAAAAAACCCGGATTTCGGCCAAACCTGGTTTTTTTTTTTTTTTGCCGAACGATTTCAACGAACCAAAATATTTTGAAAATGCTTATTTTGGAAAACAGACTTTTGAGTTTTAAACCCGCGTTTTAACGCGTAAACAGCATAAAAACAACGAAATTTTTATTATTGTTTTTATTAATATTGCTACTATTTGAACGATTTCAACGATCTAAAATGCTTGAAAATGCTTATTTTAGAAAAACAGCACGTTTTGAGCTTTAATCTGCGTTTTAACGGTAAAACGGGCAAAAAAACGACGAAATTTTTATTATTCTTTTTTTATTAATATTGCGTCTATTTGAAGATTTCTACGATCTAAAATGCTTGAAAATGCTTATTTTAAGAAAAAACAGCACGTTTGAGTTTTTAATCTGCGTTTTGGGGGTAAAACAGCAAAAAAACGACGCATTTTTTATTATTTTTTTTATTAATATTGCTTCATTTGAACGATTTCAAAAACCCAAAAGCATGTGCTTTTTTAAAAAGCAAAAAAAGCACGTTTTGAGCTTTAATCTGCTTTTTAACGCGTAAAACAGCATAAAACGACGAAATTTTTTATTATTCTTTTTTTATTAATATTGCGTCTATTTGAACGATTTCAACGATCTAAAAGCTTGGAAAATGCTGTCGCTTGAAAAATGCTTATTTTAGCAAAACAGCACGTTTTGAGTTTTAATCTGCGTTTAACGCGTAAAAACAAAAGCATAAAACGACGAAATTTTTATTATTCGTTTTTATTTTATTATGTCTATTTGAACGATTTCGCGATCTAAAAATGCTTGAAAATGCTTATTTTTTAGCAAAACAGCACGTTTTGAGCTATAATCTGCGTTTTTAACGCGTGCGTTAGCGTGCCGATTTAATTTTTTATTATTCGTTTTTGCCAATATTGCTTCTATTTAAAACGGATTTCAACGATCTAAAAATGCTTGAAAATGCTTATTTTAGCAAAACAGCACGTTTTGAGCTTTAACGCGTTTAACGCGCGCAAAAACAGCATAAAACGCACGAAATTTGTATATTCGTTTTTATTTTTATTATGTCTATTTGAATGATTTCAAATTGATCTAAAAATGCTTGAAAAATGCTTATTTTAGCAAAACAGCACGTTTTGAGTTTAATCTGCGTTTTAACGCGTAAAACAGCATAAAACGACGAATTTTTATTATTCGTTTTTATAATATTGCGTCTATTTGAACGATTTCAACGATCTAAATGCTTGAAAATGCTTATTTTAGCAAAAAACAGCACGTTTTGAGCTTTAATCTGCGTTTTAACGCGTAAAACAGCATAAAAAACGTAATTTTAAGCGTATTATTCGCTTTTTCTTAATATTATTGCTTCTATTTGAACGATTTCAAATGAATGCTTTGAAAATGTTATTTTAGCAAAACAGCATCGTTTGAGTTTTAACTATGTTTTAACGCGCGTAAAACAGCATAAAACCACGTGTACTTTTTATTATTTGTTTTTATTAATATTGCGTCTATTTGCATTTCCAACGATCTAAAAATGCTTGAAAATGCTTATTTTAGCAAAACAGCACGTTTTGAGTTTTAATCTGCGTTTTAACGCGCAAAAACAGCATAAAAACGACGAATTTTTATTATTCGCTTTTATTAATATTGCTTCGGCTTGAACGATTTCAACGAACTAAAATACTTGAAAAATGCTTATTTTAGCAAAACAGCACGTTTTGAGCTTTAATCTGCGTTTTAACGCGTAAAACAGCATGTCAACGAAATTTTTATTATTCCGTTTTTATTAATATTGCCTATTTCCGAACGATTTCAACGATCTAAAAATGCCTGAAAATGCTTATTTTAGCAAAACAGCACGTTTGAGCTATAATCTGCGTTTTAACGCGTAAAACAGCATAAAAACGGTTAAATTTTTATTATTCGTTTTTATTAATTTTGCTACTATTTGAACGATTTCAACGATCTAAAATTGGAAAATGCTTATTTTAGTTAAAAAACAGCACGTTTTGCGCTTTAATCTGCGTTTTAACGCGTGTTTAATAAAACGACGAAATTTTTATTATCTTCGTTTTTATTAATACGCGCCTATCAACCGATTTCTACGATCTGTAAAATGCTTGAAAATGCTTATTTTAGCAAAACAGCACGTTTTCGCTTAATCTGCGTTTTAACGCGTAAAACAACAGCATAAAACGACGGCTTTCGGTTTACCGCTTTTATTAATATTGCTTCTATTTGAACGATTTCAACGATCTAAAATGCATGAAAATGCTTATTTTAGCAAGACAGCACGTTTTGAGTTTTAATCTGCGTTTTAACGCGTAAAATGTTACAAAACGACGAATTTTTTTATTATTCCGTTTTTATTAATATTGCTTCTATTTGAACGATTTCAACGATCTATAATGCTTGAAAATGTTATTTTAGCAAAACAGCACGTTTTGAGCTTTAATCTGCGTTTTAACGCGTAAAACAAAGCATAAAAGGACGAATTTTTATTATTCGTTTTTATTAATATTGCGCCTATTTGAACGATTTCAACGATCTAAAAATGCTTGAAATTGATTATTTTAGTAAACAGCACGTTTTGAGCTTTAATCTGCGTTTTAACGAGTAAAAACAGCATAAAACGACGAATTTTTTATTATTTTGTTTTTATTAATATTAATGCCTATTTGAACGATTTCAGCGATCTAAAATTTGAAAATGCTTATTTTAGCAAAACAGCCTCTTTGAGTTTTAATCTGCGTTTTAACGCGTAAAACAGCATAAAAAACGACGAATTTTATTATTCGTTTTTTATTAATATTGTTTCTATTTGAACGATTTCAACCGTCTAATATGCTTGAAAAATGCTTAAAAATGCTTGAAATGCTTTATTTTAGCAAAACAGCATCGTTTTGAGTTTTAATCTGCGTTTAACGCGTAAACAGCATAAAATGAATGGTTCCTTTATTATTCGTTTTATTAATATTGTTTATTTGAACGATTTCAACGATCTAAAATGCTTGAAAAATGTTTATTTTTTAGCAAAACAGTTAATGTTTTTGAGCTTTAATCTGCGTTTTAACGCGTAAAACAGCATAAAAACGACGAATTTTTATTATTCGTTTTATTAATACTGCGTCTATTTGAACGATTTCAACGATCTAAAATGCTTGAAAATGCTTATTTTAGCAAAACAGCACGTTTTGAGCTTTAATCGCGTTTAACGCGTAAAACAGCAATAAAAACGACGAATTTTTTATTATTCGTTTTTATTATTATTGCTTCTATTTGAACGATTTCAACGATCTAAAAATGCTTGAAAATGCTTTTATTTTAGCAAAACAGCACGTTTTGAGTTTTAAATTGCGTTTTTAATGCGTAAAAACAGCATAAAAACGTAATTAAATTTTTATTATTCGTTTTTATTAATATTGCTTCTATTTGGAACGATTTCAACGATCTAAATGCTTGAAAACATTATTTTAGCAAAACAGCACGTTTTGACAAGTAATCCGGGTTTTAACGCGTAAAGCAGCATAAAACGACGAAATTTTTTATTATTCGTTTTTATTAATATTGCGTCTATTTGAACGATTTCAACGATCTAAAATGCTTTTGTTATTTTAAAAAAGGTTTTAATTTTTAATCCCGTTTTAACGCAAAACACAAAAACCAAAATTTTTTTATTATTTTTTTTTATTAATATTTTCTATTTGAACGTTTCCCCAAGGGATCAAAATTTTTAAAATTTCTTATTTTAGCAAAACACCGTTTTATTTTTAATCTCTTTTTAACGCAAAACAGCAAAAAAAACGACGAATTTTTATTATTCGTTTTTTTTAAATATTGCTTCTTTTTAACGATTTCAACAAATTTTAAATTTTAAAAATGCTTATTTTAGCAAAACAGCACTTTTTGGCTTTAATTCCCTTTTTAACGCAAAACGCTAAAACGCGTTTTTTATTATTCGTTTTATTAATATTCTTCTATTTGAACTTTCAACGTCAAAATGCTTAAAATGTTATTTAGCAAAACAGCACTTTTTGAGCTTTAATCTCTTTTTAAACGCGAAAACAGCAAAAACGCAAATTTTTATTATTCGTTTTTATTAAAAATTTTCTCTATTTAAACATTTCACGATCAAAATGCTTAAAAATTTATTTTGCAAAACAGCACGTTTTATTTAATCTGCGTTTTAACGCGAAAAACAGCATAAAACGACGAATTTTTTTTTTTTCGTTTTAATTTGCTTCATTTGAACGTTTCCAACGTTAAACGAAAATGTTTTTTTTGCAAAACACCCGTTTTGAGCTTAATCTGCGTTTTAACGCGAAAAAGCAAAAAACGCAAAATTTTTTTTCTTTTTTTATTAATATGCTCTATTTGAACGATTTAAACGATCAAAATTTTAAAAAAGCTTATTTTAGCAAAACAGCCGTTTGAGCTTTAATCTGCTTTTTAACGCGTAAAACACATAAAACGACGAAATTTTATTATTCGTTTTTATTAATATTGCGTCTATTTGAACATTTCAACGATCTAAAATGCGAAAATTTATTTTGCAAAACAGCATTTTTGGGTTTTAATCTGCGTTTTAACGCGTAAAACAGCATAAAACGAATTTTTTTTTTTTGGTTTTAAAATTGCCTATTTGAACGTTTCCCAACGATCAAAATGCTTAAAAATGTTTTTTTTGCAAAACAGCACGTTTTGACTTTTTCTGCTTTTTACGCGTAAAACGCATAAAACGACGAAATTTTTATTATTCGTTTTTTTAATTTTGCTTCTATTTGAACGATTTCAAGATCTAAAATCTTGAAAATCTTTTTTTAGCAAAACACCCTTTTTTTGAGCTTTTTTTAATCGGTTTTTTAAGCGTAAAACAGCAAAAAAAGACGAATTTTTTAATTCGTTTTTTAATATTCCTTTTGAACGATTTCCCCGATCAAAAGTTGAAAATGTTATTTTAGCAAAACAGCACGTTTGAGTTTAACGGGTTTTTTCGCGTAAACCAAAAAAACGACAAAATTTTTTTATTATTCGTTTTTTTTAAAATTTGCTCTATTTGAACGATTTCAACGATCAAAAAAGCTTAAAATCTTATTTGCAAAAAAACACGTTTGAGCTTAATCGGTTTTTGCGTAAAACACAAAAAAACGACGAATTTTTTATTATTGTTTTTTTAATATTGTTTCTATTTGAACGATTTCAAGATCTAAAATGCTTGAAAATGCTTATTTTAAAAACAGACGTTTTGAGTTTTAATCCGTTTTGCGTAAAAAGCATAAAAAGACAATTTTTTATTATTCGTTTTTATTAATTTGCTTCTATTTGAACGATTTCACGATAAAAATTTAAAAATGCTTATTTTAGCAAAACAGCACGTTCTGAGCTTTAATCTGCGTTTTAACGCGTAAAACAGCAAAAAAACGACGAAATTTTTATTATTCGTTTTTTTAATTTGCGTCTTTTGAACGATTTTTTAACGCGAACGCTAAAACACAAAAAAAAATTTTTTTTTATTTTTTTTTTTTTTTTAAAAAAATTTTTAAAATTTTTTTTTAAAAAAGGGTTTTTAAATTTTTTGGCTTTTAAAAAAGAAAACGTTTTTTTTTTTTTTAAAAGGTTTTTAAAAAATTTAAAAAAAAAAAAAATTTTTTAAAATTTTTTTAATTTTAAGCAAAAACCCCTTTTTTAGGGTTTTTATTTTTTTTAAAAAAAATTTTTAAAATTATTAAAAGCTTATTTGAAAAAAAGTTTTAAACTTTTAAAGTTTTTTGCAAAACCATTTTTTTAAAAATTTTTTAAAATTTAGGTTTTTAAAAGGCTTTTTAATTTTTAAAAATTTTAAAATTTTAAAAAGTTTTTAGAAAAATTTGTTTTAAATTTAAAAACAAAAAAAAGGGAAATTTTTTTTTTTTTTTTTAAAAAACGAAACTCTTTTTAAAAATTTTTTTTGAAAAACATTTTTTAAAATTTTTTTTTTGGGGAAAACCCTAAAAAAAATTTTTTTTTTTTTATTAAATTTTTTAAAATTTTTTTTTAAAAAAAATGAAAAAAATGATTTAAAAAAAAGCATTTTATTTAACGCGTTTAAGCAAAAAAAGGTAAAACGTTTTTTTTTTTAAACGTTTTTTTATTTTGGGTTTTTAAATTTCCTTTAAAAAAGTTAAATTATTTTTTAAAAAAAACCCCTTTTGGAACCTTTTAAGGAAAAAGCAAAAACCAAATTTTTAACGTTTTTTTAAATTTTTCCCTTTTAAAATTTTTCCTTTAAAAAAGTTTAAAATTTTATTTTGAAAAACCCCTTTTATTTAACGCTTTTAAGCAAAAAACCAAAAAAAAAGTTTTTTAAAAATTTTTTTTTAATATTGTTTTATTTGCATTTAACGTTTTAAAAAGTTAAAATTTTTTTTGAAAAACCCCTTTTATTTTAACGCGTTTTTAATCGAAAAAAAAACCAAAAATTTTTACGTTTTTTTTTAAATTTGGGTTTTTAAATTTTCCCAAAAAAAAGTTAAAATTTTATTTTGAAAAGCATTTTGAAACAGGGGGGGAAAAAAAAACAAAAAAAAAAATTTTTTTTAAATTTTTATTTGGCGTTTAACTTTTAAAAGTTAAAAGTTTTTTGAAAAAATTTTGGCAACCGGTTTTAACGCGAAAAAAAAAAAAATTTTTAACTTTTTTTTAAAATTTCGTTTTTAAACCCCAACTTTAAAAATGCTTAAAAATTTTTTGAAAAACCCCTTTTAGAACCGTTTTCCCAAAAAGCTAAAAAAAAAAACTTTTTTTATTAAATTTGTTTTTTTAACAAAAATCTAAATGTTAAATTTTATTTTAAAAAAAATTTTGCAACCTTTTAAAACCAAAAAAAAAAAAAATTTTTTTTTAAATTCGTTTTTTTTAAATTTTTTGTCTAAACTTTAAAAAAAAATTTGAAAATGCTTATTTTAGCAAAACGAAAGCACGTTTTTGAGCGGAAATCTGCGTTTTAACGCGTAAACAGCATAAAACGACGATTTTTTTTATTATTCGATTTTTATTAATATTGGCTTCTATTTGAACGATTTCAACGATCACAAATAGCGAAAATGCTTATTTTGTAAAACAGCACGTTTTGAGCTTTTAATCTGCGTTTTAACATAAAACAACTTATAAAACGACAGAGAATTTTATTATTCGTTTTATTAATATTGCGTCTATTTGAACGATTTCAACGATCCTAAAATGCTTGAAAAATGCTTATTTTATAAAACAGCGCATTTGAGCTTTTAATCTGCACGTTTTAACGCGTAAAACAGCATAAAACGACGATTTTTATTATTCGTTTTTTTATTAATATTGCTTCTATTTGAACGATTTAACGTCTAAAATGCTTGAAAATGCTTATTTTAGCAAAACAGCACGTTTTGAGCTTTAATCTGCACGTTTTGACGCGTAAAACAGCATAAAACGACGAAATTTTTATTATTCGTTTTTTATTAATGTTACGCTTCTATTTGAACGATTTCAACGATCTAAAATGCTCAAAATACTTATTCTCCGCAAAACAACACGTTTGAGCTTAATCATGGATTTTTAACGCGCCAAAACAGCATAAAACGACAGATTTTTTATTATTTGTTTTTATTAATATTTGCTTCCTGTTGAACGATTTCAACGATCTAAAATGGCAAAATGCTTATTTTAGCAAAACAGCACGTTTTGAGCTTTTAATCTGCGTTTTTTAACGCGTAAAACAGCTTATAAAAATGACGAATTTTTATTATTCGTTTTTATTAATATTGCTTCTATTTGAACGATTTCAACACAAATGCTTGGCTGGCACAGCAAACAGCACGTTCTGAGCTTTAATCTGCGTTTTAACGCGTAAAACAGCATAAAAACGACGAAATTTTTATTATTCGTTTTTTATTAATATTACTTTTGCGTCTATTTGAACGATTTCAACGATCTAAAATGCTTGAAAATGCTTATTTTTAGCAAAACAGCACGTTTTGAGCTTTTAATCTGCGTTTTAACGCGTAAAACAGCATAAAACGACGGGTACGCATTATTCGTTTTTTTATTAATATTGCTTCTATTTGAACGATTTCAGCGATCTAAAATGCTTGAAAATGCTTATTTAGCAAAACAGCACGTTTTGAGCTTAATCTGCGCTTTAACGTAAAACAGCATAAAACGACAAAATTTTTATTATTCGTTTTTTTATTAATATTGCTTCTATTTGAACGATTTCCAACGATCTAAAATGCTTGAAAATGCTTATTTTAGCAAAACAGCAGCACACGTTCTGAGCTTTAATCTGCGTTTTTAACGCGTAAAACGACAGCATAAAAACGACGAAATTTTTTATTATTCGTTTTTATTAATATTGCACGTCTGAACGATTTCAACGATCTAAAATGCTTGAAAATGCTTATTTTAGCAAAACAGCACGTTTGAGCTTTTAATCTGCCGTTTTAACGCTGGCAACATAAAACGACAATTTTTATTATTCGTTTTTTATTATTGCTTCTATTTGAAGACGATTTCAGCGATCTAAAATGCTTGAAAATGCTTATTTTAGCAAAACAGCACGTTTTGAGCTTTAATCTGCGCTTTAACGCGTAAACAGCATAAAAACGACGAGAATTTTATTATTCGTTTTATTATGTACTTCTATTTGAACGATTTCAACGATCAAAATGCTTGAAAATACTTATTTTTAGCAAAACAGCACGTTTTGAGCTTTAATCTGCGTTTTTAACGCGTAAAACGCTTATAAAACGACGATTTTTATTATTCGTTTTTTATTAATATTGCTTCTATTTGAACCGTTCCAGCGATCACAAAATGTGCTTGAAAGTACTTATTTTAGCAAAACAGCACGTTTTGAGCTTTAATCTGCGTTTTGACGCGCGTAAAACAGCGTAAAACGACGAAATTTTTATTATTCGTTTTTTATTAATATTGCTTCTATTTGAACGATTTCAATGATCTAAAATGCTTAAAAATGCTTATTCTCGCAAAAACAATAACACGTTTTTGAGCTTTTAATCTGCGTTTTAACGCGTAAACAGCATAAAACGGCAAGATTTTTATTATTTGTTTTTTATTAATATTGCTTCTATTTGAACGATTTCAACGTCTGATATGCTTGAAAATGCTTATTTTGCTTAAACAGCGTTTTGAGCTTTAATCACCAGAACAACGTAAAACAGCATAAAACGACGGAAATTTTTTTGTGGCTGAACATTAATATTGCGTCTATTTGAACTGATTTCAGCGATCACAAATGCTTGAAAATGCTTATTTTTGCAAAACAGCACGTTTTGGCGAGCTTTAATCAGCGTTTTAACGCATAAAACAGCATAAAAACGACAAATTTTTATTATTCGTTTTTATTAATACTGCGTCTGTTGAACGATTTCAGCGATCTAAAATGGCGAAAATGCTTATTTTTAGCAAACAGCACGTTTTGAAGACTTTTAAGCTGCACGTTTTTAACGCGTAAAAAACAGCATAAAACGACGAATTTTTTATTTATTGGGTTTTTATTATTATTGCTTCTATTTGAACGATTTCAGCGATCTAAGAGCGAAAATACTTATTTTGTAAAACAGCGTTTTGAGCTTTAATCTGCGTTTTAACGCGTAAAACAGCATAAAACGACGAATTTTTATTATTCGTTTTTATTAATATTGCGTCTATTTGAAGATTTCCAGCGATCTAAAATGCTTGAAAATGCTTATTTTAGCAAAACAGCACGTTTTGAGCTTTAATCTGCATTTTAGCGCTAAAACAACATAAAACGACGAAATTTTTATTATTCGTTTTATTAATATTGCGTCTATTTGAACGATTTCAGCGATCTAAAATGCTTGAAAATGCTTATTTTAGCAAAACAGCACGTTCACGAGGCTTTAATCTTGCGTTTTTAGCGCGTAAAACAACATAAAACGACAGGAATTTTTTTATTATTCGTTTTTTATTAATATTGCGTCTATTTGAACGATTTCAACGATCACGTGCTTGAAAATACTTATTTTAGCAAAACAGCACGTTTTTGAGCTTTAATCTGCGTTTTTAACGCGTAAAACAGCATAAAAGCGACGAATTTTTATTATTCGTTTTTTATTAATATTGCTTCTATTTGAACGATTTCAGCTTGATCTAAAATGCTTGAAAATGCTTATTTTAGCAAAACAGCGTTTTGAGCTTTTAATCTGCGCTTTAACGCGTAAAACAGCATAAAACGACGAAATTTTTTATTATTCGTTTTTATTAATATTAGCTATTTGGCGAACGTTTCCAGCGATCAAAATGCTTGAAAATACTTTATTTTAGCAAAACAGCGCGTTTTTGAGCTTTTAATCTGCGTTTTAACGCGTAAAACAGCATAAAAACGACGAATTTTTTATTATTCGTTTTATTAATATTAGCTTCTATTTGAACGATTTCAACGATCTAAAATGCTTGAAAATGCTTATTTTTAGCAAAACAGCGATTTTGAGCTTTAATCTGCGTTTTAACGCGTAAAACAGCATAAAACGACAGATTTTTATTATTCGTTTTATTAATATTGCTTCTATTTAAACGATTTTCAACGATCTAAAATGCTTGAAAATGCTTATTTTAGCAAAACAGCACGTTTGAGCTTTAATCTGCGTTTTAACGCGTAAAACAGCATATAAAACGACGAAATTTTTATTATTCGTTTTATTAATATTGCTTCTATTTGAACGATTTCAACGATCTAAAATGTTTAAAAAATGCTTATTTTAGCAAAACAGCACGTTTTGAGTTTTTAATCTGCGTTTTACGCGTAAAACAGATAAAACGACAATTTTTTTTTTATTATTCGTTTTTTTTAAATTTGCGTCTATTTGAACGTTTCAACGATCTAAAATGTTTGAAAATGTTTATTTTAGCAAAACAGCAGTTTTGAGCTTTAATCTGCTTTTAACGCGTAAACAGCATAAAACGACGAATTTTTATTATTCTTTTTTATTAATATTGCTTCATTTAACTTTTAAAAAGATCTAAAAGCGGGAAAATGCTTATTTAGCAAAACACCCTTTTTGGGTTTTTTATTCTGCGTTTTAAGGGTAAAACAGCAAAAACGACAAATTTTTTATTATTCGTTTTTTTTAAATATTGCGCAGGAACGATTTCAACGATCTAAAATGCTTAAAAATGCTTTTTCGAAATTTTGAGCTTTAATCTGCGTTTAACGCAAAAACAGCATAAAAACGAAATTTTTATTTTTCTTTTTTTTTTAAATATTTTTTTTCTATTTAAACGATTTAACGATCAAATGCTTAAAAAATGTTTTTTTTAGAAAAAACAGCACGTTTTGAGCTTTTAACGCGTTTTAACGCGTAAAACAGCAAAAAAACGGAAATTTTTATTATTGTTTTTTTTTAAATTTGCCTTTTGAAGATTTCAACGACTAAAATGCTTGAAAATGCTATTTTGCAAAACAGCACGTTTTGAGTTTAATTGCTTTTTAACGCGTAAAAACATAAAAACGACGAATTTTTTTTTTCGTTTTTTTTTAAATATTGCTTCTATTTGAACATTTAACGATCTAAAATGTTTGAAAATGCTTATTTTAGAAAAAAACAGCACGTTTTGAGTTTAATCTGCGTTTTAACGCGTAAAACACAAAAAAAACGACGAATTTTTAATTTTTCTTTTTTTATTAAATTGGTCAAACGTTTAAACGATCTAAAATGCTTAAAATGCTTTTTTTAGCAAAACAGCACTTTTTGATTTTTTAATCTGCTTTTTAACGCGTAAAACAGATAAAACGACAAATTTTTTTTATTATTCGTTTTTATTAATAGTTCATTTAACGATTTAAACCCATCTAAAATGCGAAAAGCTTATTTTAACAAAACAGCACGTTTTGAGTTTTATTCTGCGTTTTAACGCGTAAACAGCATAAACGACAAAATTTTTATTATTCGTTTTTATTAATATTGCGTCTATTTGAACGATTTCAACGATCTAAAATGCTTGAAAATGCTTTTTTTTAGCAAAACAGCACGTTTTGAGTTTTTAATCTGCTTTTAACGCCTAAAACAGTAAAAATTTTGGGCGAATTTTTATTATTCTTTTTTATTAATATTGTTTATTTGAACGATTTCAAGGGGATCTAAAATGTTTGGGAAAATGCTTATTTTAGCAAAACACCGTTTTGAGCTTTAATCAGCGTTTTAAGGGATAAAAAAACAAAAACGAAAAATTTTATTTTTTGGTTTTTTTTAAAATATTCCCGTCTTTGAACGATTTAAACGATCTAAAACGCTTAAAAAATGTTTATTTTAAAAAAAAAAGCACGTTTTGAGCTGAATCTGCTTTTTAACCGTAAAAAGGCAAAAAAACGACGAAATTTTTTATTATTCGTTTTTTTTTTTATTGGGTCTATTTGGAAGGGATTTCAAGATCTAAAATTTGAAAAGTTTTATTTTAGCAAAACACCTTTTTGGGGTTTTAATCTGCTTTTTTAAGCAAAAAAACATTAAAAAACCCCAATTTTTTAATTATTCTTTTTTAAATTAATATTGTTTCTATTTGAACGATTTCAACGATCAAAAAATGCTTGAAAATGTTTTATTTTAGAAAAAACAGCACGTTTTGAGCTTTTAACCCTGCGTTTTAAGGGCGTAAAAAAAACATAAAAACGAAAAATTTTTATTATTCGTTTTTATTAATATTCCGTCTTTTGAACGATTTCAACGATCTAAAATGCTTGAAAATGCTTTTTTTTGAAAAAACAGCACTTTTTGAGCTTTAATAAACTTTTTAAACCCATAAAACAGCATAAAAACGACAAAATTTTTTTTATTATTCGTTTTTTTTTTAATTTTTCTCATTTGAACGATTTCAACGATCTAAAATGCTTGAAAATGCTTATTTTAGAAAAACAGCACGTTTTGAGTTTTAAGCTGCTTTTTTAACCGAAAAAACAGCATAAAAACGGAATTTTTATTATTCTTTTTTTTAAATTTTTATTCCTTCTATTTGAAGGGGAATTTAAACGTCAAAAAATCCCGAAAATGTTTATTTTACAAAACAGAATTTTTTGAGTTTTAATCTGCTTTTTAAACCCGGAAAAAAAATAAAACGAAGGTTTTTTATTATTCTTTTTTATTAATATTGGCTATTTGAACGATTTTCAACGATCTAAAATGCTTAAAAATCTTATTTTAGAAAAAACAGCCCCGTTTTGAGTTTTAATCTGCATTTAACGCGTAAAAAACAAAAAAAACGACAAAATTTTTTTTATTCGTTTTTTTTAAAATTTTGTTTCTATTTGAAAAATTTTTCAACGATCAAAAATGCTGGAAAATGCTTTTTTTAGCAAAACAGCCTTTTTTAAAAGCTTTTTTTCCCCTGCGTTTTAACGAAAAAAATTTTTAAAAAAACGACGAAAATTATTCGTTTTTTTTTTAAATTTGCGTCTATTTGAAACGATTTCAACGATCAAAATGCTTGAAAAATGCTTATTTTAGCAAAAACCTTTTTTGAGTTTAATCTGCTTTTTTAACGCAAAAACAGCAAAAATGACTTTTTAATTATTCGTTTTTTTTTAAATTTTGCTTCTTTTTAAAAACGATTTCCCCGATTAAAATGTTTTGAAAATGTTTATTTTAGCAAAACACCCGTTTTGGGGTTTTAATCTGCTTTTTAACGCGAAAAACAGCATAAAAAGACGAAATTTTTTATTTTTCTTTTTTTATTAATATTGCTTTATTTAACGATTTCAACGATCTAAAATGCTTGAAAATGATATTTTAGCAAAAAAAATTTTTTGATTTTTAATTGCGTTTTAACGCGTAAAACAGCAAAAAAACGACGAATTTTTTATTATTCTTTTTTTTATTAATATTGCGTCTATTTGAACGTTTTCCCAACGATGAAAAAATGCTTAAAAATCTTATTTTAGAAAAAACAAGACGTTTTGAGTTTTAATCTGCTTTTTAACGCGAAAACAGCAAAAAACGACGAATTTTTTATTATTCGTTTTTTTTTAAATTTTTCTATTTGGGAACGATTTAAACGTTTCAAAAATGTTTGGGAAAATGCTTATTTTAGCAAAAACAGCACTTTTTGAGTTTTAATCTGCGTTTTAACGCAAAAAAACAGCAAAAAAAGGGCAAATTTTTTTATTATTCTTTTTTTATTAATATTCGTCTTTTGAACGTTTTTCAACGATCTAAAATGCTTGAAAATGCTTATTTTAGCAAAACAGCACGTTTTGAGCTTTATTCTGCGTTTTAACGCGTAAAACAGCATAAAAACGACGAAATTTTTATTATTCGTTTTATTAATATTGCGTCTATTTTGAACGATTTCAGCGATCTAAAATGCTTGAAAATGCTTATTTTAGCAAAACAGCACGTTTTGAGCTTTAATCTGCGTTTAACGCGCGTAAAACAGCATAAAAACGACAAATTTTTTATTATCTGTTTTGCCAATATTGCGTCTATTTGGAACGCGATTTCAACGATCTAAATGCTTGAATGCGCTTATTTTAGCAAAACAGCATAAAAACGACAAACTTTATTATCTGTTTTATTATTATTGCGCCCATTTGAACGATTTCTAACGATCTAAAATGCTTGAAAATATACGAAAGTAAAACAGCACGTTTTGAGCTTTTAATCAGCGTTTTAACGCGTAAAACAGCATAAAACTAATGGAAATTTTTTATTATTCGTTTTTATTATTATTGCGTCTATTTGAACGATTTCCAACGATTTAAAATGCTTGAAAATGCTTATTTCCTGAAAGCAAAACAAATACTGCTTTGAGCTTTAATCTGCGCCTTTGCCCGCAAAAGTCGCATAAAAAAACGACGAATTTTTACATATTCGTTTTGTCAATATTGCTTCTATTTGGAACGATTTCAATTTATCTAAAAATACTGAAATGTTTATTTAGCAAACAGAATGTTTTGAGCTTTAATCAGCGCCTTTTAACGCGTAAAACAGTACAACAACGACGAAATTCTTTATTATTCGTTTTTATTAATACTGCGTCTATTTGAACGATTTCAACGATCTAAAATGCTTGAAAATGCTTATTCCAGCAAAACAGCATGCTCTTTTGTGCTTTTAATCTGCGTTTTAACGCGTAAAAATGCATAAAATGACGAATTTTTATTATTCGTTTTATTAATATTGCCTATTCGAACGATTTCAGCGATCTGCGTTTGAAAATGCTTATTTTAGCAGCCAGCACGTTTTGAGCTTTATTCTTGCGTTTTAACGCGTAAAAAACAGCAAAACGTGACGAACGACATTATTCGTTTTTTATTACACAGGCTCATTTGAACGATTTTCAGCGATCTAAAATGCTTGAAAATGCTTATTTTGCGCAAAACAGCACGTTTTGTTTTAATCTGCGTTTTAACGCGTAAATGGTGCGCGCAAACGATTTTTAAATTTTTTACTATTCGTTTTTATCAATACTGTTTCCTATTTAACGATTTCAACGATCTAAAATGCTTGAAAATGTTATTTTAGCAAAAATGTTACTTTGAGCTTTTAATCTGCGTTTTAACGCGTAAAACAGCATAAAACGCACAAATTTTTATTATTCGTTTTATTAATATTGCGTCTATCGAAACGTGATTCAACGATCTAAAATGCTTGAAAATGCTTATTTTAGGCAAAACAGTGCCAAAACGACAAACTTTTATTATTCGTTTTTATTAATATTGCGCTCCTGGCCTGAACGATTTCCAACGATCTAAAATGCTTGAAAATGCTAATCGAAGCAAAACAGCATCGCTTTTGCTTTTAACCGCGCCGCAACGCAACAGCATAAAAACGACGAAATTTTATTATCTGCTTTTTTATTAATATTGCGTCTATTTGAACGGTGATTTCCCAACGACGTGTCGCCGAAATGCTGATTTTAAAACAAATACGTTTTGAGTTTTAATCTGCGTTTTTACCTGCAAAACAGCAAGGGCAAAACGACGAATTTTTTATTATTCGTTTTTATTAATATTGCTTCTATTTCAACGATTTTAAACGATCTGTACGCTTGAAAATGTTTATTTTAGCAAAAAATGTTATCGTTTTATTTCTATTCTATGTTTTAACGGCAATACAGCATAAAACGACAAAATTTCTTTTATTATCTGTTTTTTATTAATATTGCGTCTATTTGAAACGATTTCCAACGATCTAAAAATGCTTGAAAATACTTTAATTTAGCAAAATGGCATCGTTTTGAGTTTTAATCTGCGTTTTAACGCGGCAAAACAGCATAAAAACGACAAAAGTTTTTATTATTCGTTTTTTATTAATATTGGCTTCTGGCCTTTGAACGATTTCAGCGATCTAAAATGCTGCGGAAAATGTTTATTTTAGCAAAACAACAGCACGTTTGAGTTTTATTCTTCGTTTCAACGCGTGCCGCATAAAAACGACGACATTTTATTATTCGTTTTATTAATATTGTGTCTATTTTGAAACGTGATTTCAACAATCTAAAATGCTTGAAAATGCTTTATTTTGAAAGCAAAAAACAGCACGTTTTGAGCTTAATCTGCGTTTTAACGCGTAAAACAGCACATAAAACGACGAATTTTTTTTATTGTTCGTTTTGCCAATACGCTCTGCCTGAAACGATTTCAAACATCTAAAAATGCTTGAAAAAATGCTTATTTTAGCAAAAACAGCACGTTTATTTTATTCTGCGTTTTAACGCGCGTGTCGTTACAAAAAACGCATCGCAAAATTTTTATTATTCGTTTTTACACATTGCGTCCATTTGAAATGATTTCAACATCTAAATGCTTGAAAATGCTTATTTTAGCAAAAACATAATGTCGGAGCTTTAATCTGCATTTTAACGCGTAAAACAGTATAAAAATGACGAATTTTTATTATTCGTTTTATTAATATTGCTTCTATTTAAAACGATTTCAACGATCTAAAATGCTTGAAAATGCTTACTTTTGAAGCAAAACAGCACGTTTTGAGCCTTTAATCGCGTTTTAACGCGTAAACAGCATAAAAACAACGAAATTTTTATTATTCGTTTTTATTCATATTTGCTTCTATTTGGAACGATTTCAAATCGATCTAAAATGCTTGAAAATGTTTATTTTAGCAAAAACAGCACGTTTTGAGCTTTAATCTGCGTTTTAACGCGTAAAACAGCATAAAAAATGTGACGAATTTTTATTATTTTGTTTTTATTAATATTGCGTCGCGACGGAACGATTTCAAACGATCTAAAATGCTTGAAAAATACTTATTTTAAAGCAAAACAGCAATGCCTTTGAGTTTTAATCTGCGTTTTAACGCGTAAAAGTATATAAAAACATGAAATTTTAGCTTGCCTGTTTTTTATTAATATTGCGTCTAGAAACGATTTTCAACGATCTAAAATGCTTGAAAATGCTTTATTTTAGCAAAACAGCACACGTTTTGAGCTTTAACCAGCGTTTTAACGCGTAACAGCATAACAACGACGAAATTTTATTATCTGTTTTTGCCAATATTGCGTCTATTTGAACGATTTTCAACGATCTAAAATGCTTGAAAATGCTTATTTTAGCAAACAGCACGTTTTGTGCTTTAATCTGCGTTTTAACGCGTAAACAGCATAAAAACGACGAATTTTTATTATTATTCGTTTTTATTAATATTGTTTCTATTTGAACGATTTCCGCTTATTCAAAATGCTTGAAAATGCTTATTTTGCAAAACAGCACGTTTTGAGCTTCATTCTGCGTTTTAACGCGCGTAAAACAGCATAAAAAAACGACGAAATTTTATTATTCGTTTTATTAATATTGCGTCTATTTGAACGATTTCAGCGATCTAAAAATGCTTGAAAATGCTTATTTTGTGCTAAAAATATAATGTTTTGAGTTTAATCTGCGTTTTAACGCGCAAAACAGCATAAAAAAATGACGGAATTTTTATATTATTCGTTTTGTATCAATATTACTTTATTTAAACGATTTCAACGATCTAAAATGCTTGAAAAATGCTTATTTTCAGCAAAAACAGCACGTTTTGAGCTTTAATCTGCGTTTTAACGCGTAAAACAGCATAAAACGACAAATTTTTATTATCTGTTTTATTGCGTCTATTTGAAACGATTTCAACGTGATCTAAAAATGCTTTTCTGAAAATGCTTATTTTAAAGCGCAAAAACAGCATAAAAACGACAAACCTTTTATTATTCGTTTTTTATTGGCCATTGCGTCTATTTGAACGATTTCAACGATCTAAAAATGCTTGAAAAAATGCTAATTTTGCGCAAAACAGCACGTTTTGAGTTTTAATCAGCGTTTAACGCGTAAACAGCATAAAAAAACGACGGTGAAATTTTTATTATCTGCTTCTTTTGCCATTGCGTCTATTTGGAACGATTTCAACGATTTTAAAAATGCTTGAAAATGCTTTATTTTAAAGCAAAACAACACGTTTTGAGCTTTAATCTGCGTTTTAACGCGTAAAACAGCATAAAAACGGACGATTTTTATTATTCGTTTTTATTAATATTGTTTCTATTTGAACGGACGATCTTAAAAATGCTTGAAAATGCTTATTTTAGCAAACAGCACGTTTGAGCTTTATTCTGCGTTTTAACGCGTAAAACAGCATGTAAAAAACGACGAAATTTTTATTATTCGTTTTTATTAATATTGCGCTCCACGGAACGTGATTTCCCAACGATCGAAATGCTTGAAAATGCTTATTTCCAGCAAAAACAGCACGTTTTGAGCATTAATCAGCGCGTTTCAACGCGTAAAGCCAGCATGAAACGACGTGAAATTTTATTATTCGTTTTGCCAATATTGCGTCTTATTTTAGCGGGATTTCAAACGATCTAAAAATGCTTGAAAATGCTTATTTTAGCAAAAACAGCACGCTTTGAGCTTTTAATCTGCGTTTTAACGCGTAAAACAACAGCATAAAACGACAAATTTTTTATTATTCGCTGATTTTATTAATATTGCTTCTATTTGAAACGATTTCAACGATCTGTAAAATGCTTGAAAATGCTTATTTCCAGCAAAAACAGCACGTTTTGAGCTTTTAATCTGCGTTTTAACGCGTAAACAAATACAAAAACGACGAAGCCTCTTTTTTACTATCTGCTTTTTGCCATTACTGCGTCTATTTGAACGATTTCAAATGATCTAAAATGCTTGAAATGCTTATTTTAGCAAAAATAATCGTTTTGAGCTTTAACGCGTTTAACGCGTAAAACAGCATAAAACACAAATTTTTTATATTATCTGTTTTTATTAATAATATTGCTCTATTTTAAACGACAACGATCTAAAAATGCTTGAAAATGCTTATTTTAGCAAAACAGCACGTTTTGAGCTTTATTCTGAGTCAACGCGTAAACAGCATGCACGACGAAATTTTTATTATTCGTCTTTATTAATATTGCGTCTATTTGAACGATTTCCCAACGATCTAAAATGCTTGAAAATGCTTTATTTTAGCAAAACAAAGCACGTTTCTGAGCTTTAATCGCGTTTTAACGCGTAAAACAGCATAAAATGACGAAATTTTTATTACATCTGTTTTGCCAATATTGCGTCTATTTGAACGATTTCAACGATCTAAAAATGCTTGAAAATGCTTATTTTAGCAAAAACAGCACGTTTTGAGTTTTAATCTGCGTTTTAACGCGTAAAACAGCATAAAACGACGAATTTTTATTATCTGCTCTTTTGCCAATATTGCTTCTATTTGAACGATTTCAACAATCTAAAATGCTTGAAAATGCTTATTTAGCAAAACAGCACGTTTTGAGCTATTCCCGCGTTTCAACGCGTAAAACAGCATAAAAACGACGAAATTTTTATTATTCGTTTTTATTAATAGCCGCGTCTATTTGAACGATTTCCAACGTGATCTAAAAATGCTTGAAAATGCTTATTTTAGCAAAAACAGCACGTTTTGAGTTTTAGTCTGCGTTTTAACGCGTAAAACAGTGTATAAAACGACGAAATTTTTATTAATATTCGTTTTTTATTAATATTGCTTCTAATAAAACACGATTTCAACGATCTAAAAATGCTTCTTGAAAATGTTTATTTTAGCAAAACAGCACGTTTTGAGCTTTAATCTGCGTTTTAACGCGTAAACAGCATAAAAAACGACAAATTTTATTATTCGCTTTTATTCAAGTATTTGAACGATTTCAACGATCTAAAATGCTTGAAAATGCTTATTTTAGCAAACAGCACGCTTTTGAGCTTTAATCAGCGTTTTAACGTGTAAATCAGCATAAAACGACGAATTTTTATTATTCGTTTTTTATTAATATTGCGGTCTATTTGGAATGTTTTCAACGATAAAATGCTTGAAAATGCTTATTTTAGCAAAACATCACGTTTTGACCTTTAATCAGCGTTTTAACGCAACAGCATATAAAAACGACGAAATTTTTATTATTCGTTTTATTAATATTGCGTCTATTTGAACGATTTCAACGATCTAAATGTTTTGAAAATGTTTTATTTTAGCAAAACAGCAATGTTTTTGAGCTTTTAGTCTGCAATTTTAACGCGTAAAACAGCATAAAACGACGAATTTTTTATTATTCGTTTTTATTATTGCTTCTATTTTGAACGATTTCCTAAATCGACTAAAATGCTTGAAAATGCTTATCGAGCAAAACAGCACGTTTGAGAGTTTTAATCTGCGTTTTAACAAGTGTAAAACAGCACATAAAAAACGACGAATTTTTTATTATTATCTTCGTTTTTATTAATATTGCGTCTATTTGAACGATTTCAACGATCTGGCAAATGCTTGAAAATGCTTATTTTAGCAAAACAGCACGTTTTGAGCTTTAATCTGCGTTTTAACGTATGTAAAATCAGCATAAAACGACGAATCTTTATTATTCGTTTTTATTAATATTGCTTCTATTTGAACGATTTCACCGACCAAAATGCTTGAAATGCTTATTTTAGCAAAACAGCACGTTTTGAGCTTTTATTCTGCGTTTTAACGCGTAAAACAGCATAAAAACGGACCGACGAAATTCTTTGCCATTCGTTTTTGCCATTGCGTCTATTTTGAACGATTTCAACGATCTAAAGCGCGCTTGAAAATGCTTATTTGCGCAAAACAGTAATGTTTTGAGCTTTAACTGCAGTTTCTTTAACGCGTAAAACAAAAGCATGTAAAATGACGAATCTTTTATTATTCGTTTTTGCCAATATTGTTTTATTTCTAAACGATTTCAACGATCTAAAATGCTTGAAAAAATTTTTAAAGCAAAAACAGCACGTTTTGAGCTTTAATCTGCGTTTTAACGCGTAAAGCGTTAATAATAAAAACGACGAATTTTTTATTATTCGTTTTTATTAATATTGGTTTCAGTTTGAACGATTTCAACGATCTAAAATGCTTGAAAAATGCTTGTATTTTAGCAAAACAGCACGTTTTGCTTTAATCTGCGTTTTAACGCGTAAAAACAGCATAAAAACACGAAATTTTTATTATTCAATTTTTTAATAATATTGCGTCTATTTCGATCGATTTCAAACGATCTAAAAATGCTTGAAAATGCGCTACTTAGCAAAACAGCACGTTTTGAGCTTTAACGCGTTTTAACGCAAAACAGCATAAAAACGACGAAATTCTTTTTATTATTCGTTTTTTATTAATATTGTTGTTTCTATTTGAACGATTTCAACGATCTAAAATGCTTCTGAAAATGCTTATTTTAAAGCAAAAAAAACAGCACGTTTTGAGTTTTAATCTGCGTTTTAACGCGTAAAAACAGCAGCATAAAAACGACAAATTTTTTATTATTCCGTTTTTATTAATATTGCGTCTATTTGGAACGATTTCAATTATTCCAAAATGCTTGAAAATGCTAACGTAGCAAAAATGCTACGTTTTGAGCTTTTAATTCAAAGCGTTTTAACGCGTAAAAACAGCATAAAACGACGAAATTTTATTATTCGTTTTATTAATATTGCGTCTATTTGAACGATTTCAACGATCTAAATGCTTGAAAATGCTTTACTTTAGCAAAACAGCACGTTTTGAGCCGCTTTAATCTGCGTTTTAACGCGTAAAACAGCATAAAACGACGAAATATTTATTATCTGTTTTTATTCATATTGCTTCTATTTGAACGATTTCAACGATCTAAAATGCTTGAAAATGTTTACGCGAAAGCAAAACAGCACGTTTTGAGCTTTAATCTGCGTTTCTTTACCGCGTAAAACAGCATAAAAAACGACGAATTTTTATTATTCGTTTTATTAATTGCGTCTATTTGAACGATTTCAACGATCTAAAAAATGCTTCTGAAAATGCTTATTTTGGCAAAACATCACGTTTTGAGGCTTTAACGCGTTTCTTTTAACGAGTAAAACAGCACATAAAAACGACGAAATTTTATTTATTCGTTTTTATTAATATTGCGTCCATTTGGACGATTTCAACGATAAAATGCTTGAAAATGCTTTATTTTAGCAAAACAGCACGTTTGAGCTTCTACCCAGGCGTTTTAACGCGCAAGACAGCATAAAATCGACGAAATTTTTATTAATATTCGTTTTTTATTATTATTGCGTCTTATTTTGAACGATTTCAACGTGATCTAAAAATGCTTGAAAATGCTTATTTTAGTAAAACAGCACGTTTTGAGTTTTAATCTGCGTTTTAATGCGTAAACAGCATATAAAACGACGAAATTTTTGTGACATTCGTTTTTATTAATATTGCGTCTATTTGAACGATTTCCAACGATCTAAAAATGTGCTTGAAAATGTTTATTTTGCGCAAAACCGCACGTTTTGAGCTTTAATCTGCGTTTTAACGCGTAAAACAGTGTATTACGTAAAAAACGTGACGAAATTTTATTTATTCGTTTTTATTAATATTGCTTCTATTTAAAACGATTTCAACGATCTAAAAATGCTTGAAATGCTTTTGTTTTAGCAAAACAGCACGTTTTGAGCTTTAATCTGCGTTTTAACGCGTAAAACAGCATAAAACGACAAATTTTATTATTCGTTTTTTTATTCATATTGCTTCTATTTGAACGATTTCAACGATCTAAATGCTTGAAAATGCTTATTTTAGCAAAACAGCACGTTTTGAGCTTTAATCAGCGTTTCTGGCAAAACAGCATAAAAACGACGAATTTTTATTATTCGTTTTTATTACTGGCTGCGTCTATTTTGAACGTTTTCAAATAAATATAAGAAAATGCTTTTTAGCAAAACAGCATGTTTTGAGCTTTAATCTGCGTTTTTAACGGTAAAACAGCTTTAAAAACGACGAATTTTTTATTATCCGTTTTTATTAATACGCTCTATTTTGAACGATTTCAACGATCTAAAATGCTTGAAAATGCTTATTTTAGCAAAATAGTATCGTTTTGAGCTTTAATTCTGCGTTTTAACGCGTAAACAGCATAAAAACGACGAAATTTTATTATTCGTTTTTATTAATTGCGTCTATTTAACGATTTCAACGATCTAAAATGCTTGAAAATGCTTATTTTAGAAAACAGCACGTTTTAGTTTAATCTGCGTTTTAACGCGTAAAACAGCATAAAAACGACGAAATTTTTATTATTCGTTTTATTAATATTGTTTCTATTTGAACGATTTCAACGATCTAAAATGCTGTTGAAAATGCTTATTTTAAAAACAGCACGTTTTGAGCTTTAATCTGCGTTTTAACGCGTAAAACAGCATAAAAAGTAAATTTTTTAACGTTTTCATTAATATCGTCTATTTGAACGATTTCAACGATCTAAAATGCTTGAAAATGCTAATTTTAGCAAAACAGCACGTTTTGAGTTTAATCAGCGTTTTACGCGTAAAACAGCATAAAAACGAACGAAATTTTTATTATTCGTTTTTATTCATATTGCTTCTATTTGAACGATTTCAACGATCTAAAATGCTTGAAAATCGTTATTTTAGCAAAACAGAACGTTTTGAGCTTTAATCTGCGCTTTTAACGGCAAACAGCATAAAAACGACGAAATTTTTATTATTCGTTTTTATTAATATTGCGTCTATTTGAACGATTTCAACGTTTCAAAATGCTTGAAAATGCTTATTTTAGCAAAACATCACGTTTTGAGCTTTAATCAGCGTTTTAACGCGTAAAACAGCATAAAAACGACGAAATTTTTATTATTCGTTTTTATTAATATTGCGTCTATTTGAACGATTTCAACGATCTAAAATGCTTTGAAAATGCTTATTTTAGCAAACAGCACGTTTTGAGCAACCAGTTTTAACGCGTAAAACAGCATAAAAACGACGAAATTTTATTCCGTTTTTATTAATATTGCGTCTATTTGAACGATTTCAACGATCTAAAATGCTTGAAAATGCTTATTTTAGCAAAACAGCACGTTTTGAGCTTTATCTGCGTTTTAATAAACGCGTATGACGAATTTAACGTTATTAATATTTCTATTTACACGCATTTAAATGCTTTTAGCAAACAGAAAAAGGAAATTTTTAAAAAAAAAAAAAAAAAATTTTTTTTTTTTTTTTTTTTTTTTTTTT
>NW_027046091.1:0-33712 GCF_025399875.1 Dalotia coriaria | reverse complement strand
GGGAAAAAAAATAATTTTTAAAAAAAATTTTGTCGTTTTATATGTTGTTTTACGCGTTAAAACGCTGATTAAAGCTCAAAACGTGTCGTTTTGCTGCTAAAATAAGCATTTTAACATTTTAGATCGTAAATCGTTAAATAGACGCAATAATAAAAAAACGAATAATAAACGTCGTTTTTAGCTGTTTTACGCGTTAAACGCAGATTAAAGTCAACGTGTGTTTTGCTAAAATAAGCATTTTCAAGAGATCGTTGAAATCGTTCAAATAGCAATATAATAAAACGTAATAAACCGTCGTTTATGCTGTTTTACGCGTTAAAACGCAGATTAAAGCTCAAACGTGTGTTTTGCTAAAATAAGCATTTTCAAGCATTTTAGATCGTTGAAATCGTTCAAATAGAGCAATATTAATAAAAACGAATAATAAAATTCGTCGTTTTTATGTGTTTTACGCGTTAAAACGCGATTAAGTCAAAACGTGCTGTTTTGCTAAAATAAGCATTTTAAGCATTTTAGATCGTTGAAATCGTTCAAATAGACGCAATATTAATAAAAACGAATAATAAAAATTCGTCGTTTTATGCTGTTTTACGCGTTAAAACGCAGATTAAAGCTCAAAACGTGCTGTTTTGCTAAAATAAGCATTTTCAAGCATTTTAGATCGTTGAAATCGTTCAAATAGAAGCAATATTAATAAAAACGAATAATAAAAAATTCGTCGTTTTATGCTGTTTTACGCGTTAAAACGCAGATTAAAGCTCAAACGTGCTGTTTTGCTAAAATAAGCATTTTCAACCATTTTAGATCGTTGAAATCGTTCAAATAGACGCAATAAAAATAAAAAACGAATAATAAAAATTTCGTCGTTTTTATGTGTTTTACGCGTTAAAACGCAGATTAAAGCTCAAACGTGCTGTTTTGCTAAAATAAGCATTTTCAAGCATTTTAGATCGTTGAAATCGTTCAAATAGACAGCAATATTAATAAAAAACGAATAATAAAAAATTCGTCGTTTTATGCTGTTTTACGCGTTAAAACGCAGATTAAAGCTCAAAACGTGCTGTTTTGCTAAAATAAGCATTTTCAAGCCATTTTAGATCGTTGAAATCGTTCAAATAGACGCAATATTAATAAAACGAATAATAAAAATTCGTCGTTTTATGCTGTTTTACGCGTTAAAACGCAGATTAAAGTTCAAAACGTGCTGTTTTGCTAAAATAAGCATTTTCAAGCATTTTAGATCGTTGAAATCGTTCAAATAGACGCAATATATAAAAAACGAATAATAAAAATTCGTCGTTTTTAGTGTTTTACGCGTTAAAACGCAGATTAAAGCTCAAAACGTGCTGTTTTGCTAAAATAAGCATTTTCAAGCATTTTAGATCGTTGAAATCGTTCAAATAGACGCAATATTAATAAAAACGAATAATAAAAATTTCGTCGTTTTATGCTGTTTTACGCGTTAAAACGCAGATTAAAGCTCAAAACGTGCTGTTTTGCTAAAATAAGCATTTTCAAGCATTTTAGATCGTTGAAATCGTTCAAATAGACGCAATATTAATAAAAAACGAATAATAAAAATTCGTCGTTTTATGCTGTTTTACGCGTTAAAAACGCAGATAAAGCTCAAACGTGCTGTTTTGCTGAAAATAAGCATTTTCAAGCATTTTAGATCGTTGAAATCGTTCAAATAGACGCAATATTAATAAAAACGAATAATAAAAATTTCGTCGTTTTATGCTGTTTTACGCGTTAAAACGCAGATTAAAGCTCAAAACGTGCTGTTTTGCTAAAATAAGCATTTTCAAGCATTTTAGATCGTTGAAATCGTTCAAATAGACGCAATATTAATAAAAAACGAATAATAATCTCGTCGTTTTATGTTGTTTTACGCGTTAAAACGCAGAATAAAAGCTCAAACGTGCTTTTTTGCTAAAATAAGCATTTTCAAGCATTTTAGATCGTTGAAATCGTTCAAATAGAGCAATATTAATAAAAACGAATAATAAAAATTTCGTCGTTTTATGCTGTTTTACGCGTTAAAACGCAGATTAAAGCTCAAACGTGCTGTTTTGCTAAAATAAGCATTTTCAAGCATTTTAGATCGTTGAAATCGTTCAAATAGACGCAATATTAATAAAAACGAATAATAAAAATTTCGTCGTTTTATGCTGTTTTACCGTTAAAACGCAGATTAAAGCTCAAAACGTGCTGTTTTGCTAAAATAAGCATTTTCAAGCATTTTAGATCGTTGAAATCGTTCAAATAGAAGCAATATTAATAAAAACGAATAATAAAAATTTCCGTCGTTTTATGCTGTTTTACGCGTTAAAACGCAGATTAAAAGCTCAAAACGTGCTGTTTTGCTAAAATAAGCATTTTCAAGCATTTTAGATCGTTGAAATCGTTAAATAGAGCAATATTAATAAAACGAATAATAAAAATTCGTCGTTTTATGCTGTTTTACGCGTTAAAACGCAGATTAACGCTCAAAACGTGCTGTTTTGCTAAAATAAGCATTTTCTAGCATTTTAGATCGTTGAAATCGTTCAAATAGACGTAATAAAAATAAAACGAATAATAAAATTTCGTCGTTTTTATGCTGTTTTACGCGTTAAAACGCAGATTAAAGCTCAAAACGTGCTGTTTTGCCAAAATAAGCATTTTCAAGCATTTTAAATCGCTGGAAATCGTTCAAATAGACGCAATATTAATAAAAACGAATAATAAAATTTCTGTCGTTTTTATGCTGCTTTACGCGTTAAAACGCAGATTAAAAGCTCAAAACGTGCTGTTTTGCTAAAATAATCATTTTCAAGCATTTTAGATCGTTGAAATCGTTCAAATAGAAGCACATAATCAAAAACGAATAATGTACCCGTCGTTTTTATGCTGTTTTACGTGTATCATTAAAACGCAGATTGTGCCTTCAAAACGTGCTGTTTTGCTAAAAATAAGCATTTTCAAGCATTTGTGACGTTGGAAATCGTTCAAATAGACGCGGCCATTAATAAAAAAACGAATAATAAAAATTTCTGTCGTTTTTATGTTATTTTACGCGTTAAAACGCAATGCTTCCCCAAAAAACGTGCTGTTTTGCTAAAAATAAGTATTTTCTTAAGCATTTTAGATCGCTGAAATCGATCAACAGACGCAATAAAAAATAAAAACGAATAATAAAAATTTCGTCGTTTTATGCTGTTTTACGCGTTAAAACGCAGATTAAAAGCTCAAACGCTGTTTTGCTAAAATAAGCATTTTCAAGCATTTTAAATCGCTGAAATCGTTCAACAGACGCAATATTAATAAAACGAATAATGTACCCCGTCGTTTTATGCTGCTTTACGCGTTAAAACGCAGATTAAAAGCTCAAAACGTGCTGTTTTGCTAAAATAATCATTTTCAAGCATTTTAGATCGTTGAAATCGTTCAAATAGAAGCAATATTAATAAAACGAATAATGTACCCGTCGTTTTATGCTGTTTTACGCATTAAACGGTGATTAAAAGCTCAAAACGTGCTGTTTTGCTAAAAATAAGCGATTTTCAAGCATTTTAGATCGTTGAAATCGTTCAAATAGACGCATTAATAAAAACGAATAATAAAAATTTCGTCGTTTTATGCTGTTTTACGCGTTAAAAACGCTGATTAAAGGTCAAACGTGCTGTTTTGCTAAAATAAGCATTTTCAAGCATTTTAGATCGCTGAAATCGTTCAAATAGACGTGCAATATTAATAAAAAACGAATAATAAAATTTTCGTTGTTTTATGCTGTTTACGCGTTAAAACGCAGAATAAAGCTCAAACGCTGTTTTCATAAAATAAGCATTTTCAAGCATTCTAGATCGTTGAAATCGTTCAAATAGACGCAATATTAATAAAAACGAATAATAAAAATTTCGTCGTTTTATGTTGTTTCTACGTTAAAACGCAGAATAAAGCTCAAAACGTGCTGTTTTGCTAAAAATAAGCATTTTCAAGCATTTTTAAATCGTTGAAATCGTTCAAATAGACGCAATATTAATAAAAACGAATAATAAAAATTTCTGCTCGTTTTATGCTGCTTTACGCGTTAAAACGCAGATTAAAGCTCAAAACGTGCTGTTTTGCTAAAATAATCATTTCAAGCAAGCATTTTAGATCGTTGAACGTTCAAATAGAAGCACATTAGCCAAAACGAATAATAAAAAATTCGTCGTTTTTATATACTGTTTTACGCATTAAAACGCAGATTAAAGCTCAAAACGTGCTGTTTTGCTAAAAATAAGCATTTTCTTTCAAGCATTTTAGATCGTTGAAATCGTTCAAATAGACGCAATATTAATAAAAAAAAAAACGAATAATAAAAAATTTTGTCGATTTTATGCTGTTTTACGCGTTAAAACGCTGGATTAAAGCTCAAAAACGTGCTGTTTTGCTAAAATACATTTTCAAGCATTTTTAGATCGCTGAAATCGTTCAAATAGACGCAATATTAATAAAAAAAAACGAATAATACCGTCGTTTTATGCTGTTTTTACGCGTTAAAACGTTAATGCGTCAAAACGTGCTGTTTTGCTAAAATAAGCATTTTCAAGCATTTTGTAGATCGTTGAAAATCGTTCAAATAGAAGCAAATATTAATAAAAACGATTAATAAAAATTCGTCGTTTTATGCTGCTTGACGCGTTAAAACGTGCAGATTAAAGCTCAAACGTGTTGTTTTGCTTATATAAGCATTTTCTACATTTTAGATCGTTGAAATCGTTCAAATAGACGCAATATTAATAAAAAACGAATAATAAAATTCCCCGTCGTTTTATGTTGTTTTACGCGTTAAAAAACGCAGATTAAAAGCTCGTAAACGTGCTGTTTTGCTAAAACAAGCATTTTCAAGCATTTTAGATCGTTGAAATCGTCTTCAAATAGAAGCAAATATTAATAAAAACGAATAATAAAAATTTGTCGTTTTATGCTGTTTTACGCGTTAAAAAGCAGATTGCCCAAACGCTGCTGCTAAAATAAGCTTTCAAGCATTTTAGGATCGTTGAAATCGTTCAAATAGACGCATTATTAATAAAACGAATAACAAAATTTCTGTCGTTTTATCGCTGTTTTACGCGTTAAAACGCTGATTAAGTCAAAACGTGCTGTTTTGCTAAAAAGCATTTTCGCTATTTTAGATCAACACCGCTCAACAGACGTGCAAGTAGCTAATAATAAAAACGAATAACAAAAAATTTCGTCGTTTTATGTTGCCTTTACGCGTTAAAACGCAGAATAAAGCTCAAAAACGCTGTTTTGCTAAAATGCTGTTTTCAAGCATTTTGATCGTTGAAATCGTTCAAATAGACGCAATATTAATAAAAAAACGAATAATAAAAATTTCGTCGTTTTATGCTGTTTTACGCGTTAAACGCAGATTAAAGCTCAAACGTGCTGTTTTGCTAAAATAAGCATTTTCAAGCATTATAGATCGTTGAAATCGTTTAAATATAGGCACATAATAAAAATCGAATAATAAAAATTCGTCATTTTTATGTTGTTTTACGCGTTAAAACGCAGATTAAAGCTCAAACGTGTTGTTTTGCTAAAAATAAGTATTTTCAAGCATTTTGTGATCGTTGAAATCGTTCAAAATAGACGTGCAATATTAATAAAAAACGAATACGCGTACCGCCGTTTTATGCTGTTTTACGCGTTAAAAACGCAGATTAAAAGCTCAAACGTGCTGTTTTGCTAAAATAAAGCATTTTCAAGCATTTTAGATTGTTGAAATCGTTCCACAGGAAGCAATATTAATAAAAAACGCAAAATTCGTCGTTTTATGCTGTTTTTACGAGTTAAAACGCATCAAAGCTCAAAACGTGCTGTTTGCTAAAATAAGCATTTTCAAGCATTTTAGATCGTTGATATCGTTCAAATAGACGCAATAAAAATAAAAACGAATAATACGTACCCGTCGTAAGCCTTTATGTTGTTTTACGCGTTAAACGCAGCAATGCGCCTTCAAAACGCGCTGTTTTGCTAAAATAAGCATTTTCAAGCATTTTAGATCGTTGAAATCGTTCAAATAGACGTGTAATATTAATAAAAACGAATAATAAAATTTCTGTCGTTTTATGCTGTTTTACGCGTTAAAAACGCATTTTCATTAAAGCTCGCAAAACGTGCTGTTTGCTGTAAATGTAAGCATTTCAAGCATTTTTAGATCGCTGGAAATCGTTCAACAGATTTCCAACAAAATAAAAACGAATAATAAAAAAAATTTCGTCGTTTCTTTATGCCGTTTACGCTGCTAAAACGCAGAATAAAGCTCAAAACGCGCTTTGCTTGCCAAAAATAAGCATTTCAAGCATTTTAGACGTTGAAATCGTTCAAATAGACGCAATATTAATAAAAAACGAATAATAAAATTTCGTCGTTTTATGCTGTTTTACGCGTTAAAACGCAGATTAAAGCTCAAAACGCTGTTTCCTGCCAAAATAAAGCATTTCGCTACTTTAGATCGTTGAAATCGTTCAAATAGTAGCTAAATATTAATAAAAACGAATAATAAAATTCCGTCGTTTTATGCTGTTTTACGCGTTAAAACGCAGATTAAAAGCTCAAACGTGCTGTTTTGCTAAAATAAGCATTTTCTCGCTACTTCCGACGTTGAAATCGTTCAACAGACGCAATAAAAATAAAAACGAATAATAAAAAATTTCGTCGCTGGCTTATGCTGTTTTTTACGCGTTAAAACGCAGAATAAAAGCTCAAAAACGTGCTGTTTTGCTAAAATAAGCATTTTCAAGCATTTTAGATCGCTGGAAATCGTTCAAATAGACGCAATATTAATAAAACGAATAATAAAAATTTCGTCGTTTTTATGCTGTTTTACGCGTTAAAACGCAGATTGCGCTTCCTCAAAACGCGCTGTTTTGCTAAAATAAATACTAAGCATTTTAGATCGCTGGAATCGATCAAATGACGCAATAAAAATAAAACGAATAATAAAAATTTCGTCGTTTTATGCTGTTTACGCGTTAAAACGCAGATTTTCTCAAAACGTGCTGTTTTGCTAAAATAAGCATTTTCAAGCATTTTAGATCGTTGAAATCGTTTAAATAGAAGCAATATTAATAAAAACGAATAATAAAAAATTCGTCATTTATGCCGGGTTTTACGCGCGATAAACCGCAGATAAAGCCTCAAAACGTGCTGTTTTGCTAAAATAAGCATTTTCAAGCATTTTAGATCGTTGAAATCGTTCAAATGACGCACATTAATAAAAACCAGTCAATAAAAATTCGTCGTTTTATGTTGTTTTACGCGCTAAACGCAGAATAAAAGCTCAAACGTGCTGTTTTGCTAAAATAAGCATTTTCGCTATTTTAGATCGTTGAATCGTTCAAATAGGAAGCAATATTAATAAAAACGAATAATAAAAATTCGTCGTTTTATTGCTGTTTTACGCCGTAAACGCATTAACGCTCAAAACGTGCTGTTTTGCTAAAATAAGCATTTCAAGCATTTAGATCGCTTAAATCGTCTGGCCAAATAGAAGCACATTAATAAAACGAATAATAAAAAATCTGTCGTTTTATGCTGTTTTTACGCATTAAAACGCAGATTAAAGCTCACAAAACGTGCCTGTTTTGCTAAATAAGTATTTCAAGCATTTTAGATCGCTGAAATCGTTCAAATAGACGCAATATTAATAAAAAAAACGAATAATGTTTCGTCGTTTTATGCTGTTTTACCGCGTTAAACGCTGATTAAAGCTCAAAACGTGCTGTTTTGCTAAAATAAGCATTTTCAAGCATTTTAGATCGTTAAAATCTTTACGCGTTAAAAACGAATAAATAAAAATTTGCTTTTTTAAATTCTTTTCTTAAAACGCAGATTAAAGCTCAAAATGTGTTTATAAAAAAGCATTTTCAAATTTTAGTTTTATGTTTTCCCAAATAGAAGCAATATTAATAAAAACGACGTTTAATAAAATTGCTTTTAGCTTTTGACGCGTTAAAAGCAGATTAAAAGCCAAAACGTGTCTTAATAAATTTCAAGCATTTTAGATTTGACGTTCAAAAGAGAAATATAAAAAAATAATAAAATTGCTTTTCAGCTTTTTACGTTAAAACGCATAATAGCGAAAATCTTTGAAAATAAATTTCGCATTTTAGATCGTTGAAATCGTTCAAAAGAGAAAAGTTAAAAAACGAATTTAGCAAAATTTTGCATTTTAGCTGTTTACGCGTTAAAACGTTAAAAGTCAAAACGTGCTGTTTTGCTAAAATAAGCTTTTCGCTTTTAGATCGTTGAAATCGTTCAAATAGACGCAAATAATAAAAACGAATTAAAAAATTTCATCTTTAGTGTTTACGCTTAAAACGCGATTAAAGCTCAAAACGTTAAAAATCATGTTTTTCGCTTTTAACGTTGAAACGCTCGTTAAATAGAAGCAATATTATAATAAAAAAAATTTCGTATTTTTATCGTTAACGCTTAACGCAAATAAAAACAAACTGTTGTTTAAAATAAGCATTTTCAAGCATTTTAGATTAAAATCGTTCAAATAGACGCATATTAATAAAAACGAATAATAAAAATCTTGATTTTATGCTGTTTTACGCGTTAAAACGCAAAATAACTCAAAACGTGCTGTTTTGCTTATAAATTAAATTTAGATTAAAGCTAAATCGTTTAATAGAAGCAATATTAAAAATTTCAAAATAAAAATTCGTCTTTTATGCTGTTTTACGAGTTCAAAAAAGATAAAGCTCAAAACTTTTTTTGCTAAAATAAGTTTTCGCATTTTAGATGTTGAATCGTTCAAAAGACGCAATATTAAAAAACGAATAATAAAAATTTCGTCGTTTAAACGTTTATGGGAAAAAATAAAAAGCTCAAAACGTGCGTTTTTAAAATAAGCTTTTTCAAAAATTAGTTAAACGTCTTTGCAAAAATAAATTAAACATAATTTCCGTCGTTTTTATGCTGTTTTACGAGTTAAACGCAGATAAAACTAAAAACGTGCTGTTTTGCTAAAATAACATTTTCAAAGCATTTTAGATCGTTGAAATCGTTCAAATAGACGCAATAAAATAAAAACAATAAAATTTTACGAATAATAAAAATTTCGTCGTTTATGTTGTTTTATGCGTTAAAACGCATCAAAGCTCAAAACGTGCTGTTTTGCTAAAATAAGCATTTTCTGCCATTTTAGATCGCTGGAATTTGTCTTTCAAATAGACGCAATACACAAAAAACGAATAACAAAAATTTCGTCGTTTTATGCTGTTTTACGTTAAACGCGATTAAAAGCTCAAACGTGCCGTTTGCCAAAATAAGCATTTTCAAGCATTTTAGATCGTTGAAATCGTTCAAATAGACGCAAATAAAAAATAAAAAAACGGTAATAAAATTCCCGTCGTTTTATGCTGTTTTACGCGTTAAAACGCAGAATGCTCAAAAACGCCGTTTTGCTAAATAAGCATTTTCAAGCATTTTAGATCGTTGAAATCGTCTCACAACAGACGCACATTAATAAAACGAATAATAAAAATTCCCGTCGTTTTATTGCCTTTACGCGTTAAACGGCGAATAAAGCTCAAACGTGCTGTTTTGCTAAAATAAGCATTTTAGACGCTAAAACGTTCCAATAGAAGCAATTATTAATAAAACGAATAATAAAATTTCGTCGTTTTATGCTGTTTTACGCAAGCAAAATCGCAGATTAAAGCTCAAACGTGCTGTTTTGCTAAAATAAGCATTTTTCAAGCATTTTAGATCGTTGAATCGATCAAATAGACGCACAAAAAACCCACACAAAATTTCGCTCGTTTTTATGTTGTTTTACGCGAAAACGAGATTAAAGCTCAAAATCGCGCTGTTTTGCTAAAATGCTATTTTCAAGCATTTTAGATCGCTGGGAAACCCGTTTAACAGAAGCAATATTAATAAAACAATAAAAAAATGTCATTTTTATATGCTGTTTTACGCGATAAAAACGTAGATTTAAAGCTCAAACGTGCTGTTTTGCTAAAATAAGCATTTTCAAGCATTTTAGATCGCTGAACCAAACACGCAAATATAAATAAAAAACGAATAATAAAAATTCCTCGTCGCTTTATGCTGTTTTACGCGTTAAACGCAGAACAAAAGCTCAAACGTGCTGTTTTGCTAAAATACATTTTCTGGGCATTTTAGATCGTTGAAATCGTCTTCAAATAGGTCTAAATATTAATAAAACGAATAATAAAAATCTTCGTCGTTTTATTGCCTTTACGCGGTAAACGCAGATTAACGCTCAAAACGTGCCGCCTTTGCTAAAATAAGCATTTTCAAGCATTTTAGATCGCTTTGAAATCGTTCAACAGAAGCGTATCAAAAACGAATAATAAAATTCGTCGTTTTTATGCTGTTTTACGCATTAAAACGCAGATTAAAAGCTCAAAACGTGCTGTTTTGCTAAATAAGTATTTTCTAAGCACGATCGTTGAAATTGCCCAACAGACGCAATATTAATAAAAAACGAATATTAAAATTTCGCCGTTTTGTTGCCTTTACGCGTTAAAACGCTGATTAAAGCTCAAACGTGCTGTTTTGCTAAAATAAGCATTTCAAGCATTTGATCGTTGAAATCGTTCAACAGAGCCACATTAATAAAATCTGAACAATGCAAAAATCTGCTCGCTTTACGTTTTACGCGTTAAAACGCAGTGATTTCAAAAAGCCTCAAAACGTGCGCTGTTTTATAAAATAAGCATTTCTACATTTTAGATCGCTTGAACTGTTCAAATAGACGCAATAAAAATAAAAACGAATCAATAAAAATTTCGCCGTTTTTATGTTGCCTTATGCGTTAAACGCATAATGCCCAAACGTGCTGTTTTATAAAATAAGCATTTTCTAAGCATTTTAGATTTCCGTTGAAAATTGTTCAAATAGACGCAATATTAATAAAAACGAATAATGGCACTTGTCGTTTTATGGTTTTATTGCAAGTTAAAACGCGATTAAAGCTCAAACGTAGTTGTTTGCTAAAATAAGCATTTTTCTAAGCATTTATCGCCGAAATTGTTCAAATAGACGCACAAAAATAAAATCGAATAATAAAATTTGCTGTTTTTATGCTGTTTACGCGTTAAACGCTAAGAATAAAGCTCAAAACGTGCTGTTTTGCTAAAATAAGCATTTTCAAGCATTTTAGATCGTTGAAATTGCTCAAAGGACGCAAATATTAATAAAACCAACAATAAAATTTCGTCGTTTTATGTTGTTTTACGTTAAAAACGGTGATTAAAGCTCAAACGCGTTTCGCTAAACAAAGCATTTTCAAGCATTTTATAATGCTGAAATCGTTCAAATGAAGTTAAATATTAATAAAAAAACGAATAATAAAAAATTCGTCGTTTTATGCTGTTTTACGCGTTAAAACGCAGATTAAAAGCTCAAACGTGCTGTTTTATAAATAAAGCATTTTCGCCATTTTAGATCGCTGAAATCACCGTTCAAATAGAAGCAATATTAGCAAAAACAACAATAAAAATTCGTCGTTTTATGCTGTTTTACGCGTTAAACGCAGGATTAAAGCTCAAAACGTGCTGCCTTTGCTAAAATAAGCATTTTCAAGCATTTTAGATCGCTGAAACCGTCCAAATGGACGCAATATTAATAAAACGAATAATAAAAATCTGCCGCTTTTATGCTGTTTTACGCGTTAAAACGACAAAAGCTCAAAACGTGCTGTTTTGCGTAAACAAGCATTTTCAAGCATTTTAGACGCCGAAACCGTTCCAATAGAAGCGAAATATTAACAAAAAACGAATGTAATAAAAATCTGTCGTTTTTATGCTGTTTTACTGAGTTAAAACGCAGATTAAAGCTCAAACGTGCTGTTTTGCTAAAATAAGCATTTTCAAGCATTTAGATCGTTGAAATCGTTCAAATAGACGACATAAAAATAAAACGAATAATAAAAATTCTCTGTCGTTTTTATATGTTTTACGCGTTAAACGCGGTAATAAAGCTCAAACGTGCTGTTTTGCTAAAATGCTACTTTTCTTACATTTTAGATCGCGAAACGCCCAAACAGACGCAATATTAATAAAAAACGAATAATAAAATTAACGTTTGCCGCTCACGCGTTGTAAACGTAGATTAAAGCTCAAAACGTGCTGTTTTGCTAAAAAGCATTTTCGCCATTTTAGATCGTTGAAATCGTTCAGCCGACGAACAAAAATAAAAAACGAATAATAAAGTACCTGCCGTTATTATAAGCTGTTTTACGCTAAAACGCAGAATAAAAGCCTCAAAACGTGCTGTTTTGCTAAAATAAGCATTTTCAAGCATTTTAGATCGCTGGAATGTTCAAATAGACGCAATATTTAATAAAAACGCAACAGCCAAAAATTTCGTCGTTTTATGTTGTTTTACGCAAACGCAGATTAAAGCTCAAACGTGCTGCTTTTTGCCAAAATGCCAATTTTCAAGCATTTAGATCGTTGAAATCGTTCAACAGAAGCAATATTAATAAAAACGAATAATAAAAATCTGTCGTTTTATGCTGTTTTACGCGTTAAAACGCAGATTAAAAGCCCGCAAACGCGCCGTTTTGCTGCAAAATAAGCATTTTCGCCATTTCAGATCGTTGAAATCCTCACCGTCTCAAATAGACGCAATATTAATAAAAACGAATAATAAAAATTTTGTCGTTTTTATGCGGTTTTACGCGTTAAAACGCAGATTAAAGCTCAAAAACGTGTGCTGTTTTTGCTAAAAATAAGCATTTTCAAGCATTTTAGATCGTTGAAATCACCAAATAGAAGTACATTAATAAGAAACGAATAATAAAATTTCGTCGTTTTATGCTGTTTTACGCGTTAAAACGCATTAAAGCTCAAAAACGTGCTGTTTTGCTAAAATAAGCATTTTCAAGCATTTTAGATCGCTGAAATCGTTCAAATAGACGCAATATTAATAAAAAACGAATAATAAAAATTCGTCGTTCTTATGCTGTTTTTACGAGTTAAAAACGCAGATTAAAAGCTCAAACGTGCTGTTTTGCTAAAACAAGCATTTTCAAGCATTTTAGATCAAGCTGGAAATCGTTCAAATAGAAGCTGATAATAAAAAACGAATAATAAAATTTCGTCGTTTTTATGCTGTTTACGCGTTAAAACGCAGGATTAAAGCTCAAAAACGTGCTGTTTTGCTAAAATAAGCATTTTCAAGCATTTTAGATCGTTGAAATCGGTCAAATAGAAGCAATATTAATAAAACGAATAATAAAAAATTCGTCGTTTTTATGCTGTTTACGCGTTAAAACGCAGGATTAAAAGCTCAAAACGTGCTGTTTTATGCAAAATAAGCATTTCTCAAGCATTTTAGATCGTTGAAATCGTTCAAATAGAAGCAATATTAATAAAACGAATAATGTAAATTCGTCGTTTTTATGCTGTTTTACGCGTTAAACGCAGATTAAAGCCTGCAACGTGCTGTTTTGCTAAATAAGCATTTTCAAGCATTTTAGATCGTTAAAACCGTTTAAATAGACGCAATATTAATAAAAACGAATAATAAAAATTTTGTCGTTTTTATGCGGTTTTACGCGTTAAAACGCAGATTAAAGCTCAAAACGTGCTGTTTTTGCTAAAATAAGCAATTTCAAGCATTTTAGATCGTTAAATCGTTCAAATAGAAGCACATTAATAAAACGAATAATGTAAATTCGTCGTTTTATACTGGTTTTTACGCGTTAAAACGCAGATTTTCAGCCTTCCCCTAAAAACGTGCTGTTTTGCTAAAATAAGCATTTTCAAGCATTTTATCATTGAAATCGTTCAAATAGAAGCAATATTAATAAAAACGAATAATAAAATTTCGTCGTTTTTATGCTGTTTTTACGCGTTATTAAATCGCAGATTAAAGCTCAAAACATGCTGTTTTGCTAAAATAAAGCATTTTCAAGCATTTTAGATCGTTAAATCGTTCAACAGAGGCAATATTAATAAAAACGAATAATAAAAAATTCGTCGTTTTTATAAAAGCGTTATAATGCCGCTAAAACGCAGATTAAAGCTTCAGAACGTGCTGTTTTGGCTAAAAAATAAGCATTTTCAAGCATTTTAGATCGTTGAAATCGTTCAAATAGACGCGGGCTAATAAAACGAATAATAAAAATTCGTCGTTTTATGCTGTTTTACGCGTTAAAAACGCAGATTAAAAGCTCAAACGTGCTGTTTTGCTAAAATAAGCATTTTCAAGCATTTTAGATCGCTGAAATGTTCAAATAGACGCACATTAATAAAAACGAATAATAAAAAATTCGTCGTTTTGGCGATGTTTTACGCGTTAAAACGCAGATTAAAGCTCAAAACGTGCTGTTTTATGCTAAAAATTAAGCATTTTCAAGCATTTTAGATCGTTGAAATCGTTCAAATAGACGCAATATTAATAAAACGAATAATAAAAAATCTGCCGTTTTATGTTGTTTTACGCGTTAAACGCAGATTAAAGCTCAAACGCTGTTTTGCTAAAATAAGCATTTTCAAGCATTTTGCATCGTTGAAATCGTTCAAATAGAAGTAATATTAATAAAAACGAATAATAAAAAAATTCGTCGTTTTTATGCTGTTTTACGCGTTAAAACGCAGATTAAAGCTCAAAACGTGCTGTTTTGCTAAAACAAGCATTTTCAAGCATTTTAGATCGCTGAAATCGCGTTCAAATAGACGGCAATATTAATAAAAAAACGAATAATAAAAAATTTAGTCGTTTTATGCTGCTTACGTTAAACGCAGATTAAAGCCTCAAAATACGCTGTTCTTTGCTAAAAGCATTTTCAAGCATTTTAGATCGTTAAAATCGTTCAAATAGAAGCAATATTAATAAAAAAACGAATAATAAAAATTGTCGTTTTATGCTGTTTTACGCGTTAAAACGCAGATTAAAGCTCAAAATCGTGCTGTTTTTGCTAAAATAAGCATTTTCGCTACTTTAGATCGTTGAAATCGTCTAAATATAGCCAATATTAATAAAAAACGAATAATAAAAATATCGTCGTTTTATGTTGTTTTACGCGTTAAAACGCAGATTAAAGCTCAAAACGTGCTGTTTTGCTAAAAATAAGCATTTTCAAGCATTTTAGATCGTTGAAATCGTTTTAAATAGACGCAATATTAATAAAAAAACGAATAATAAAAATTCGTCGTTTTTATGTTGTTTTGCGCGTTAAAAAACGCAGATTAAAGCTCAGAACGTGCTGTTTTGCTAAAATAAGCATTTTCAAGCATTTTAGATCGTTGAAACCGTTCAAAATAGACGCAATATTAATAAAAACGAATAATGTACCCCGTCGTTTTATGCTGTTTTACGCGTTAAAACGCAGATTAAAGCTCAAAACGTGCTGTTTTGCTAAAATAAGCATTTTCAAGCATTTTAGATCGCTGAAATCGGTCAAATAGAAGCAATATTAATAAAACGAATAATAAAAATTCGTCGTTTTATGCTGTTTTACGCGTTAAAACGCAGATTAAAGCTCAAAACGTGCTGTTTTTGCTAAAATAAGTACTTTTCAAGCATTTTAGATTGCTGAAATCGTTCAACAGAAGTAATATTAATAAAAAACGAATAATAAAAATCTGTCGTTTTATGTTGTTTTACGCGTTAAAACGCAGATTAAAGCTCAAAACGTGCTGTTTTGCTAAATAAGCATTTTCAAGATTTTAGATCGTTGAAATCGTTCAAATAGACGCACATTAATAAAACGAATAATAAAAATTTTGTCGTTTTTATGCTGTTTTACGCGTTAAAACGCAGATTAAAGCCTCAAAACGTGCTGTTTTGGCTAAAATAAGCATTGCCATTTTAGATCGTTAAATCGTCTCAAATAGAAGCAATATTAATAAAAAAACGAATAATAAAAATTCGTCGTTTTATGCTGTTTTACGCGTTAAAACGCAGATTAAAAGCTCAAAACGTGCTGTTTTGCTAAAATAAGCATTTTCAAGCATTTTAGATCGTTGAAATCGTTCAAATAGAAGCAATATTAATAAAAACGAATAATAAAAATTCTGTCGTTTTATGTTGTTTTACGCGTTAAACGCAGATTAAAGCCTCAAAACATGCTGTTTTGCTAAAATAAGCAATTTTCAAGTATTTTAGATCGTTGAAATGTTTTAAATAGACGTAATATTAATAAAAAACGAATAAAAAAATTCGTCGTTTTATGCTGTTTACGTTAAAAACGCAGATTAAAGCTCAGAACGTGCTGTTTTGGCGAAAATAAGCATTTTCGCTACCTGCATCGTTGAAATCGTTCAAATAGACGCAATATTAATAAAAAAACGAATAATAAAAATTTCGTCGTTTTATGCTGTTTTTACGCGTTAAAACGAAGATTAAAGCTCAAACGTGCTGTTTTGCTAAAATAAGCATTTTCAAGCATTTTAGATCGTTGAACGTTTAAATAGACGCAATATTAATAAAAAACGAATAATAAAAATTTCTGCCGTTTTATGCTGTTTTACACGTTAAAACGCAGATTAAAGCTCAAAACGTGCTGTTTTGCTAAAATAAGCATTTTCAAGCATTTTAGACGTTGAAATCGTTTAAATAGACGCAATATTAATAAAAACGAATAAAAAATTCGTCGTTTTATGCTGTTTTACGCGTTAAAACGCAGATTAAAGCTCAGAACGCTGTTTTGCTAAAATAAGCATTTTCAAGCATTTTAGATCGCTGGAAATCATTCAAATAGACGCAATATTAATAAAAAAAACGAATAATAAAAATTTCTTGCCGTTTTATGCTTTCGTTTTACGCGTTAAAACGCAGATTAAAAGCCTTCCAAATCGCGCTGTTTTGCTAAAATAAGCATTTTCAAGCATTTTAGGATTGCTGGAAATCGTCTCTTTCAAATAGACGCAATATTAATAAAAAAACGAATAACAAAAAATTCCTGTCGTTTCTATAAGCTGTTTTTACGCGTTAAAAAACGCAGATTAAAGCTCAAAACGTGCTGTTTTGCTAAAAATAAGCATTTCAAGCATTTTAGACGTTAAAAATCGTTCAACAGACGCAATATTAATAAAACGAATAATCAAAAATTCGTCGTTTCTTTTATGCTGTTATACGCGTTAAACGCAGATTAAAGCCTAACGTGCTGTTTTGCTGCTAAATAAGCATTTTCAAGCATTTTAGGATCGCGCTGAACGCCCAAATAGAAGCACATAATAAAACGAATAATAAAAATTACCGTTTTTATGTTGTTTTACGCGTTAAAACGCAGATTAAAAGCTCAAAACGTGCTGTTTTGCTAAGCAAAATAAGCATTTGAAGCATTTTAGATCGTTGAAATCGTCTCGCTAAATAGACGCAATATTAATAAAAAAAAAACGAATAATAAAAAATTCGTCGTTTTATGCTGTTTTACGCGTTAAAACGCAGAATAAAGCTCAAACGTGCTGTTTTGTTAAAATAAGCATTTTCGCCATTTTAGATCGTTGAAATCGTTCAAATAGACGCAATATTAATAAAAAACGAATAATAAAAATTGCCGTTTTATGCTGTTTTACGCGTTAAAACGCAGGATTAAAGCTCAAAACGCTGTTTTGCTAAAATAAGCATTTTCAAGTATTTTAGATCGTTGAAAATCGTTCAAATAGAAGTAATATTAATAAAAACGAATAATAAAAAAATTCGTCGTTTTGAGTGTTGGGTTTCGTTAAAAACGCAGATTAAAAGCCCCAAAATCGCGCTGTTTTGCTAAAATAAGCATTTTCAAGCATTTTAGATCGCTGGAATCGTTCAAATAGAAGCAATATTAATAAAACGAGAATAATAAAAAATTCGTCGTTTTATGCTGTTTTACGCGTTAAAACGCAGATTAAAGCTCAAAACGTGCTGTTTTGCTAAAATAAGCATTTTCAAGCATTTTAGATCGTTGAAATCGTTCAAATAGACGCAATATTAATAAAAACGAAAAATAAAAATTTTGCCGTTTTTATAAGCTGTTTTACGCGTTAAAACGCAGATTAAAATTAACACGTGCCGTTTTATAAAATAAGCATTTTCAAGCATTTTAGATCGTTGAACTGTTCAAATAGAAGCAATATTAATAAAAAACGTATCAATAAAAATTCGTCGTTTTATGCTGTTTTACGCGTTAAAAACGCAGATTAAAGCTCAAAACGTGCTGTTTTTATAAAATACAGCATTTTCAAGCATTTTAGATCGTTGAAACGTTCAAATAGACGCGCATATTAATAAAAAAACGAATAATAAAAATTTAGTCGTTTTATGCTGTTTTACGCGTTAAAACGCAGATTAAAGCTCAAAACATGCTGTTTTGCTAAAATAAGCATTTCAAGCATTTTGTAGATCGTTAAAAATCGTTCAAATAGAAGCAATATTAATAAAAACGAATAACAAAAATTCGTCGTTTTATGCTGTTTACGCGTTAAAACGCAGATTAAAAGCTCAAAAACGTGCTGTTTTGCTAAAATAAGCATTTTCAAGCATTTTAGATCGTTGAACCGTTCAAATAGAAGCAATATTAATAAAAACGAATAATAAAAATTCGTGGTTTTATGCTGTTTACGCGTTAAAAACGCAGATTAAAGCTCAAAAACGTGCTGTTTTGCTAAAAATAAGCAATTTCAAGTATTTGTGATCGTTGAACCGTTCAAATAGACGCAATATTAATAAAACGAATAATAAAAATTTCTGCCGTTTTATGTTGTTTTACGCGTTAAAATCTAGATTAAAGCTCTCAACACGTGCCGTTTTGCTAAAATAAGCATTTTCGCTATTTTAGATCGTTAAAATCGTTCAAATAGAAGCAATAATAATAAAAACGAATAATGTAAAAGTAAATTCGTCGTTTTATGCTGTTTTACGCGTTAAAACGCAGATTAAAGCTCAAAACGTGCTGTTTTGCTAAATTAAGCATTTTCAAGCATTTTAGGATCGTTGAAATCGGTCAAATAGAAGCAATATTAATAAAAACGAATAATAAAAAATTCGTCGTTTTATGTTGTTTCACGCGTTAAAACGCAGATTAAAGCTCAAAACGTGCTGTTTTGCTAAAATAAGCATTTTCAAGCATTTTAGATCGTTGAAATCGTTCAAATAGAAGCAATATTAATAAAAAACGAATAATAAAAATTCGTCGTTTTATGCTGTTTTTACGCGTTAAAACGCAGATTAAAGCTCAAAAACGTGCTGTTTTGCTAAAATAAGCATTTTCAAGCATTTTAGATCGTTGGAAATCGTTCAAATAGACGCAATATTAATAAAAACGAATAATAAAAATTTTGTCGTTTTATATGTTTTACGCGTTAAAACGTGCAGATTAAAGCCTCAAACGTGCTGTTTTGCTGTAAGCATTTTCAAGCATTTTAGATCGTTAAAATCGTTCAAAATAGAAGCAATATTAATAAAACGAATAATAAAAATTTGTCGTTTTATGCTGTTTACGCGTTAAAACGCAGATTAAAGCTCAAAACGTGCTGTTTTGCTAAAATAAGCATTTTCGCCATTTTAGATCGTTGAAATCGTTCAAATAGACGCGCAATATTAATAAAAAAACGAATAATAAAAATTCGTCGTTTTATGCTTGCTATACGCGTTAAAACCCAGATTAAAAGCTCAAAACGTGCTGTTTTGCTAAAATAAGCATTTTCAAGCATTTTTAGATCGTTGAAATCGTCTAAATAGACGCAATATTAATAAAAACGAATAATAAAAATTCTGTCGTTTTATGCTGTTTACGTTTAAACGCAGATTAAAGCTCAAAACGTGCTGTTTTGCTAAAATAAGCATTTTCAAGCATTTTAGATCGTTGAAATCGGTCAAATAGAAGCTAATATTAATAAAAAACGAATTATAAAAATCTGTCGTTTTATGCTGTTTTAAGCGTTAAACACAGACAGCTCAAAACGTTGTTTTGCTGCTAAAATAAGCATTTTCAAGATTTTAGATCGTTGAAATCGTTCAAATTGACGCAATATTAATAAAAACGAATAATAAAAATTTCTGTCGTTTTATGTTGTTTTACGCGTTAAACGCAGATTGCGCTCAAACGTGCTTGTTTTAGCTAAAGCATTTTCAAGCATTTTAGATCGTTGAAACCGTTCTAATAGACGCAATATTAATAAAAACGAATAATAAAAAATTCGTCGTTTTATGCAGTTTCTAACGCGCGTTAAAACGCAGATTATAGCTCAAACGTGCTAACGGCTAAAATGTACATTTTCAAGCATTTTAGATCGCTGGAAATCGTTCAAATAGAAGCAATATTGTTAAAAAAACGAATAATAAAAATTTCGTCGTTTTTATGCTGTTTTACGCGTTAAACGCAGATTAAAGCTCAAAACGTGCTGTTTTGCTAAAATAAGCATTTTCTTTTTAGACGTTGAAATCGTTCAAATAGACGCAATTTAAAAAAAAACAATAAAAAATTGTCGTTTTATGCGTTTTCGCGTTAAAACGCAGAATAAAAGCTCAAAACGTGCTTTTTTGAAAAAATTTATTTTCGCTTTTTAGATCGTTAAACGTTCAAAAGACGAAATATTAATAAAAAACGAATAATAAAAATTCGTCGTTTTTTGCTGTTTTACGCTTTAAAAACGCAGATTAAAGCTCAAAAGGGCTGTTTTGCAAAAATAAGCATTTTCGCATTTTGATCGTTGAAATCGTTCAAAAGAAGTAAATTAAAAAAAAACGAAAAAAAAAAAATTCGTCTTTTTTATGCTGTTTTACGCTTTAAAAAACGCAGATTAAAGCTCAAAACGTGCTGTTTTGCAAAAATAAGCATTTTCGCATTTTAGATCGTTAAACTTTCTGAAGAAAAATAAAAAAACGAATAAAAAAAAAATTCGTCGTTTTATGCTGTTTTACGCGTTAAAACGCAGATTAAAGCTCAAAACGTGCTGTTTTGCAAAAAATAAGCATTTTCAAGCATTTTAGATCGTTGAAATCGTTCAAAGACGAAATATTAAAAAGGGAAAAAAAATTTTCCCGCGTTTTATGCGTTTTACGCGTTAAAACGCAGATTAAAGCTCAACAGGGCCGTTTTGTTTAAAAAGATTTTCGCATTTTAATCGTTGAAATCCAAATAAAAGAATATTAAAAAAAAACGAATAATAAAAATTCGTCGTTTTATGTGTTTTACGCGTTAAAACGCAGATTAAAGCTAAAAACGTGCTGTTTTGCTAAAATGAGCATTTTCAAGCATTTTAGATCGTTGAAATCGTTCAAATAGACGAAATTTAAAAAAAAACGAATAAAAAAATTTTACGTTTTATGTTGTTTTACGCTTTAAAAAACGCAGAAAAAACCCAAAAAACATGCTGTTTTGCTAAAAAAAACATTTTCAAGCTTTTTAGATCGTTAAAATCTTTCAAATAGAAGCAATATTAAAAAAAAACGAAAAAAAAAAAAAATTTCGCGTTTTATGTTTTTTTTACGCGTTAAAACGCAGATTGCTCAAAAGGGCTTTTTTGCTAAAAAAGCATTTTCAAGCATTTTGATCGTTGAAATCGTTCAAATAGAAGAATATTAAAAAAACGAATAATAAAAATTGTGGTTTTATGGTTTTACGCTTTAAAAAAACGCAGATTAAAGCTCAAAACGTGCTGTTTCAAAAAATAAGCAATTTCAAGCATTTTAGATCGTTGAAATCGTTCAAAAGGGCAATATTAAAAAAAACGAATAATAAAATTTCGTCGTTTTATGGTTTTACGCGTTAAAACGCAGATAAAAGCTCAACACGTCCCGTTTTGCTAAAATAAGCATTTTCAAGCATTTTAGATCGTTAAAATCGTTCAAATAAAGAATATTAATAAAACGAATAAAAAAAAATTTCGTCGTTTTATGTGTTTTAGGGTTAAACGAATTTAAAGTCAAAACGTGCTGTTTTGAAAAAAATGCATTTTCAAGCATTTTAGATCGTTGAAATCGGTCAAATAGAAGCAATATTAATAAAAACGAATAAAAAAAATTCGTCGTTTTATGCTGTTTTACGCGTTAAAACGCAGTTTAAAAACCCTTTTCCGAAAACGTGCTGTTTTGCTAAAATAAGCATTTTCAAGCTTTTTTAGATCGTTAAAACCGTTCAAATAAAAGTAATATTAATAAAAACGAATAAAAAAAATTCGTCGTTTTTTTGTTGTTTTACGCTTTAAAAAACGCAGATTAAAGCTCAAAACGTGCTTTTTTCAAAAAAGCATTTTCAAGCATTTTAGATCGTTAAAAATCGTTTCAAATAGACGCAATTTTAAAAAAAAAACGAATAAAAAAAAATTTTTCTTTTTTATTTTGGGGTTTTACGCTTTAAAAAACCCGGATTAAAGCTAAAAAACGTGCTGTTTTGCTAAAATAAGATTTTCAAGCTTTTTTAGATCGTTAAAATCGTTCCAAATAGAAAATATTAAAAAAACGAAAAAAAAAAAATTCGTCGTTTTATGTTGTTTACGCTTTAAAAAGGGCAGTTTTAAAACTAAAAAACGTGCTGTTTTGCAAAAAATAAGCATTTTCAAGCATTTTAGACGTTGAAATCGTTCAAATAGAAGCAAATATTAATAAAAACGAATAAAAAAAAATTTCTTCCTTTTTTATGCTTTTTTTACGCGTTAAAACGCAGATTAAAGCTAAAAAACATGCTGTTTTGCTAAAATAAGCTTTTTCGGCATTTTAAAATTGCTAAAATGTTTAAATAGACGCAATTTTAAATTTTCAAATAAAAAAAAATTCGTCTTTTTTATGCTTTTTTACGCGTTAAAAACCCCAGTTTAAAAAGCTCAGAACGTCCCGTTTTGCTAAAATAAGCTTTTTCAAGCATTTTAGATCGTTGAAACGTTCAAATAGACGCAATATTAAAAAAAAACGAATAAAAAAAAATTTCGTCTTTTTTATTGTTTTACGCGTTAAAACGAAGAAAAAGCTCAAAACGTGCTTTTTTCAAAAAAATAAGCATTTTCAAGCATTTTAGATCGCGGGAAACGTTTAAATAGACGCAATATTAATAAAAACGAAAAAAAAAAAATTTCGTCGTTTTATGTTGTTTTACACTTTAAAAAACGCAGTTTAAAAAGCTAAAAAACGTGCTGTTTTGCTGAAATAAGCATTTTCAAGCATTTTGATCGTTGAAATCTTTTTAAATAGACGCAATATTAAAAAAAAAACGAATAAAAAAAAATTGTCGTTTTTGCGTTTTTAGCTTAAAACGCAGATTAAAGCTGAGAACGTGTTTTTGTTTAAAATAAGCATTTTCAAGCTTTTTAGATCGGGGAAATCGTTAAAATGCCAATATTAAAAAAAACGAAAAATTTAAAAATTTCGTTTTTTTTATGTTTTTTTTACGCGTTAAAACGAAAGTTTGGCTAAAAACGTGCTGTTTTGCAAAAAATAAGATTTTCAAGCATTTTAGATCGTTGAAATCGTTCAAATAGAGGGCAATATTAATAAAAACGAATAAAAAAAATTTCGTCTTTTTTATGCTGTTTTACGCTTTAAAAAACGCAGTTTTCCCTCAAAAGGGCGTTTGCTAAAAAAAACTTTTTCCCAAGATTTTGATCGTTAAAATCGTTCAAATAGGAATATTAAAAAAAAACGAATAAAAAAAATTTGTCTTTTTTATGCTGTTTTAGGGTTAAAAAACGCGGGTTTTAAAGCTCAAAACGTGCTGTTTTGCTAAAAAAAAGTTTTTTCCCAAGCATTTTAGACGTTGAAATCGTTCAAATAGACGCAAATATTAAAAAAAAACGAATAAAAAAAAAATTCGTGGGCTGTTATACGCTTTAAAAAACCCGGGGATTAAAAGCTCAAAACGTGCTGTTTTGTTTAAAATGCATTTTCAAGCATTTTAGATCGTTAAAACGTTCAAATAGACGCAATATTAAAAAAAAACGAATAAAAAAAATTTTCCTGTCGTTTTTATGCTGTTTTACGCTTTAAAAACGCAGATTAAAGCTAAAAAACGTGCTGTTTTGCTAAAATAAGCTTTTTTCAAGCATTTTAGATCTTTGGGAAATCGTTCAAATAGAAGCAATATTAATAAAAACGAATTAAAAAAAATTCGTCGTTTTATGCGTTTTTAAGCTTTAAAAAACACAGATTAAAGCTCAAAACGTGCTGTTTTGCAAAAAATAAGCATTTTCAAGCATTTTAGATCGTTGAAATCGTTCAAATAAAGCAATATTAATAAAAACGAATATAATTCGTCATTTTATGCTGTTTACGCGTTAAAACGCAGATTAAAGCTCAAAACGTGCTGTTTGCTAAAATAAGCATTTTCAGCATTAGATCGGAAATCGTTCAAATAGACGCAATATTAATAAAAAAAAAAACGAATAATAAAATTTCGTCGTTTTATGCTGTTTACGCGTTAAAACGCAGATTAAAGCTCAAAACATGCTGTTTTGCTAAAATAAGCATTTTCAAGCATTTTAGGATCGTTAAAATCGTTCAAATAGAAGCAATAATAATAAAAACGAATAATAAAAATTCGTCTTTTTTATGTGTTTTACGCGTTAAAACGCAGATTAAAGCTCAAAACGTGCTGTTTTGCTAAAATAAGCATTTTCAAGCATTTTAGATCGTTGAAATCGTTCAAATAGACGCAATATTAATAAAAACGAATAATAAAAATTTCGTCGTTTTTATGCTGTTTACGCGTTAAAACGCAGATTAAAAGCTCAAAACGTGCTGTGTTTGCTAAAATGCATTTTCAAGCATTTTAGATCGTTGAAATCGTTTAAATAGACGCAATATTAATAAAAACGAATAAACAAAATTCGTCGTTTTATGCTGTTTTACGCGTTAAAACGCAGATTAAAGTCGAATCGTGCTTTTTGCTAAAATAAGCATTTTCAAGCATTTTAGATCGTTGAAATCGTTAAATAGACGCAATATTAATAAAACGAATAATAAAAATTCGTGTTTTATAATGTTTTACGCGTTAAAACGCAGATTAAAGCTCAAAACGTGCTGTTTTGCTAAAATAAGCATTTTCAAGCATTTTTAGATCGTTGAAATCGTTCAAATAGACGCAATATTAATAAAAACGAATAATAAAAAATTTGTCGTTTTATGCTGTTTTACGCGTTAAAACGCAGATTAAAGCTAAAAACGTGCTGTTTTGCTAAAATAAGCATTTTCAAGCATTTTAGATCGTTAAAACGTTAAATAGACAAATTTAAAAAACGAATAATAAAAAATTTGTCGTTTTATGTGTTTTACGCGTTAAAACGCAGATTAAAGCTCAAAACGTGTTGTTTTGCTAAAATAAGCATTTTCAAGCATTTTGATCGTTGAAATCGTTCAAATAGACACATTATAAAAACGAATAATAAAAATTCGTCGTTTTTATGCTGTTTTACGCGTTAAAACGCAGATTAAAGTTCAAACGTGCTGTTTTGCTAAAATAAGCATTTTCAAGCATTTTAGATCGTTGAAATCGTTCAAATAGAAGCATATTAATAAAAACGAATAATAAAAATTCGTCGTTTTTATGCTGTTTTACGCGTTAAAACACAGATTAAAGCTCAAACGTGCTGTTTTGCCAAACAAGCATTTTCGCCATTTTAGATCGTTGAAATCGTTCAAATAGACGCAATATTAATAAAAACGAATAATAAAAATTTCGTCGTTTTATGCTGTTTTACGCGTTAAAACGCAGATTAAAGCTCAAAACGTGCCGTTTTGCTAAAATAAGCATTTACAAGCATTTTAGATCGTTGGAAATCGTTCTAATAGACGCAATATTAATAAAAATCGAATAATAAAAATTCGTCGTTTTATGTTGTTTAACGCGTTAAAACGCAGATTATAGCTCGCAACGCGCTGTTTTGCTAAAAATAAGCATTTTCACATTTTAGATCGTTGAAATCGTTCAAATAGAAGCAATATTAATAAAAACGAATACGTACCCCTGTCGTTTTATGCTGTTTTACGCGTTAAAACGCAGATTAAAGCTCAAAACGTGCTGTTTTGCTAAAATAAGCATTTTCAAGCATTTTAGATCGTTGAAACGGCAATAGACGCAATATTAATAAAAACGAATAATAAAAATTCCCCGTCGTTTTATGCTGCTGCGTTTTACGCGTTAAAACGCAGGCATAAAGCTCAAACGTGCTGTTTTGCTAAAATAAGCATTTTCAAGCATTTTAGATCGCGCCAAAATCGTTCAAACAGACGCAAATATTAACAAAAACGAATAATAAAAATTTCGTCGTTTTTATGCTGTTTTACGCGTTAAAACGCAGATTAAAAGCTCAAAACGTGCTGTTTTTGCTAAAATAAGCATTTTCAAGCATTTTAGATCGTTGAAATCGTTCAAATAGACGCAATATTAATAAAAAACGAATAATAAAAAATTCGTCGTTTTTATTGTTTAACGCGTTAAAACGCAGATTATAGCTCAAACGTGCTGTTTTGCTCAAATAAGCATTTTCAAGCATTTTAGATCGTTGAAATCGTTCAAATAGAAGTACATTAATAAAAACGAATAATAAAATTTCGTCGTTTTTATGCTGTTTTACGCGTTAAACGCAGATTAAAGCTCAAAACGTGCTGCTGTTTTGCTAAAAATAAGCATTTTCACATTTTTAGATCGTTGAAATCGTTCAAATAGAAGCAATATTAATAAAAACGAATAATGTACCCGTCATTTTATGCTGTTTTACGCGTTAAACGCCGATTAAAAGCTCAAAACGCTGTTTTGCTAACAAGCATTTTCGCTACATTATATGACTTGAAATCGTTCAAATAGAAGCAATATTAATAAAAAAACGAATAAGTAAAAAGTCGTCGCTTTTATGCTGTTTTACGCGTTAAAACGTAGATTAAAGCTCAAAACGTGCTGTTTTGCTAAAATACATTTTCGCTACTTTAGATCGTTGGAAATCGTTCAAATAGACGCAATATTAATAAAAACGAATAATAAAATTCGTCGTTTTATGCTGTTTACGCGTTAAAACGCAGATTAAAGCTCTCAAAACGTGCTGTTTTGCTAAAATAAGCATTTTCAAGCATTTTAGATCGTTGAAATCGTTCAAATGAAAGACGCAATATTACTGTAAAACGAATAATAAAAATTCGTCGTTTTTATGTTGTTTTACGCGTTAAAAATCGCAGATTAAAGCTCCTGCGTTGTTTTACAAAATAAGCATTTTCACATTTTAGATCGTTGAAATCTACAAATAGAAGTAATATTAATAAAAACGAATAATAAAAATTCAGTCGTTTTAGGCTGTCTTTACGCGTTAAACGCAGATTAAAGCTCAAACGTGCTGTTTTGCTAAAATACATTTTCAAGCATTTTAGATCGTTGAAATCGTTCAAATAGAAGCAATATTAATAAACAACGAATAATAAAAAATTCGTCGTTTTATGCTGTTTACGCGTTAAAACGCAGATTAAAAGCTCAAACGTGCTGTTTTGCTAAAATAAGCATTTTCAAGCATTTTTTAGATCGTTGAACGTTCAAATAGAAGCAACATTAATAAAAACGAATAATAAAAATCCGTCGTTTTATGCTGTTTTACGCGTTAAAACGCAGATTAAAGCTCAAAACGTGCGCTGTTTTACTAAAATGAGCATTTTCAAGCATTTTATATCGTTGAAATCGTTCAAATAGACGCACAAAATAAAAATCGAATAATAAAAAATTTCGTCGTTTTATGTTTACGCGTTAAACGCGCAGAAGGTGCTCAAAACGTGCTGTTTTGCTAAAAATATGCATTTTCTGCCATTTGTGGTCGCTGAAATCGTTCAAATAGACGCAATATTAATAAAAAACGAATATTAAAATTTCGTCGTTTTATGCTGTTTTACGTTAAAAACGCAGATTAAAGCTCAAAACGTGCTGTTTTGCTAAAATGCTACTTCGCCATTTGTGATCGTTGAAATCGTTCAAATAGAAGCAAATTATTAATAAAAACGAATAATAAAAATTTCGTCGTTTTATGTGCAGTTTACGCGTTAAAACGCAGATTAAAAGCTCAAAACGTGCTGTTAAAATAAGCATTTTCTCAAGCATTTTAGATCGTTGAAATCGTTCAAATAGAAGCACATAATAAAAAACGAATAATAAAAATTCGTCATTTTATGTTGCTCTTTACGCGTTAAAACGCAGATTAAAAGCTCAAAACGTGCTGTTTTGCTAAATAAGCATTTTCAAGCATTTTAGATCGTTGAAATCGTTCAAATAGACGCAATATTAATAAAAAACGAATAATAAAAATTCGTCGTTTTATGCTGTTTTACGTTAAACGCAGAATAAAGCTCAAAAACGTGCTGTTTTGCTAAAATAAGCATTTTCAAGCATTTCAGATCGTTGGAAATCGTTCAAATAGAAGCACATTAATAAAACGAATAATAAAAATTCGTCGTTTTTATGCTGTTTTACGCAAAACGCAGATTAAATTAAAACGTGCTGTTTTGCTACAAATAAGCATTTTCAAGCATTTTAGATCGTTGAAATCGTTCAAATAGACGCAATATTAATAAAAAACGAATAATCGTACCTGTCGTTTTATGCTGTTTTACGCGTTAAAACGCAGATTAAAAGTCAAAATGTGCTGTTTTGGTAAATACGCATTTTCAAGCATTTTAGATCAAGCTGAAATCATCGTTCAACAGACGCAATATTAATAAAACGAATAATCGTAAATTCGTCGTTTTTATAAGCTGTTTTACGCGTTAAAACGCATTAAAGCTCAAAACGTGCTGTTTTGCTAAAATAAAGCATTTTCAAGCATTTGTGATCGCTGAAATCGTTCAAATAGAAGCAATATTAATAAAAACGAATAATGTACCCGTCGTTTTATGCTGTTTTACGCGTTAAAACGCAGATTAAAAGCTCAAAACGTGCTGTTTTGCTAAAATAAGCATTTTCAAGCATTATAGATCGTTGAAATTGTTCAAATAGACGCAATATTAATAAAAAACGAATAATAAAAATCGTCGTTTTATGCTGTTTTACGCGTTAAAAAAGTATGATTAATGCTCAAACGTGCTGTTTTTGCTAAAATAAGTATTTTCAAGCATTTCAGATCGCTGAAAATCGTTCAAATAGAAGCAATATTAAAAAACGAATAATAAAAATGTCTTAGGTTGCTTCGCGTTGAAACGTGATTAAAGCTCAAAACGTGCTGTTTTGCTAAAATAAGTACTTTCAAGCATTTTAGATCGTTGAAATCGTTCAAATAGAAGTTAATATTAATAAAAACGAATAATAAAAAATTCGTCGTTTTATGTTGTTTACGCGTTAAAACGCAGATTAAAAGCTCAAACGTGCTGTTTTGCTTAAATAAGCATTTTCAAGCATTTTAGATCGTTGAAATTGTTCAAATAGAAGCAATATTAATAAAAACGAATAATAAAAAATTTCTGTCGTTTTTATGCTGTTTTACGCGTTAAAACGCAGATTGCTCAAAACGTGCTGTTTTGCTAAAATAAGCATTTTCAAGCATCTTGTGATCGCTGGAAATCGTTCAAATAGACGCAATATTAATAAAAACGAATAATAAAAATTCGTCGTTTTTATGTTGTTTAACGCGTTAAAACGCAGATTATAGCTCAAACGGTGTTTTATTAAAATAAGCATTTTCGCGAGCATTTTAGATCGTTGAAATCGTTCAAATAGAAGTAATATTAATAAAACGAATAATAAAAATTTCGTCGTTTTATGCTGTTTTACGCGTTAAAACGCAGATTAAAGCTCAAAATCGTGCTGTTTTGTTAAATAAGCATTTTCAAGCATTTAGATCGTTGAAATCGTTCAAATAGTAGAAGCAATATTAATAAAACAAATAATAAAAATTCGTCATTTTTATGTTGTTTACGCGTTAAAACGCAGATTAAAGCTCAAACATGCTGTTTTGCTAAAATAAGTACTTTTCAAGCATTATAGATCGTTGAAATCGTTCAAATAGAAGCAATATTAATAAAAAACGAATAATTAAAAGTCGTCGTTTTATGCTGTTTTACGCGTTAAAACGTAGATTAAAGCCTCAAAACGTGCTGTTTTGCTAAAATACATTTTCAAGCATTTTAGATCGTTGAACCGTTCAAATAGACGCAATATTAATAAAAACGAATAAAAAATTCGTCGTTTTTATGTTTACGCGTTAAACGCAGATTAAAGCTCAAACGCTGTTTTGCTAAAATAAGCATTTTCAAGCATTTTAGATCGTTGAAATCAGTTCAAATAGATGCAATATTAATAAAAACGACAATAAAAATTCGTCGTCTTTATGCTGTTTACGCGTTAAAACGCAGATTAAAGCTCAAACGCGCTGTTTTGGCTAAAATAAGCATTTTTCTGCTTTAGGATCGCTGAAAATCGTTCAAATAGAGCAATATTAATAAAAACGAATAATAAACAATTCGTCGTTTTATGCTGTTTTACGCGTTAAACGCAGATTAAAAGCTCAAAACGTGCTGTTTTGCTAAAATAAGCATTTTCAAGCATTTTAGATCGTTGAAATCAGTTCAAATAGAAGCAATATTAATAAAGAACGAATAATAAAAATCTGTCGTTTTATAAGCTGTTTTACGCGTTAAAACGCAGATTAAAAGCTCAAAACGCGCTGTTTTGCTAAAATACATTTCAAGATTTTTAGATCGTTGAAAATCGTTCAAATAGATTAACATTACTAAAAAAACGAATAATAAAAATTTCGTCGTTTATATGCTGTTTACGCGTTAAAAACGCAGATTAAAGCTCAAACGCCGTTTTGCTAAAATAAGCATTTTCAAGCATTTTAGACGTTGAAATCGTTCAAATAGAAGCAATATTAATAAAACGAATAATAAAAAATCCACGTTTTTATAAGCTGTTTTACGCGTTAAAACGCAGATTAAAGCTCAAACGTTGTTTTGCTAAAATACATTTTCAAGCATTTCAGATCGTTGAAATCGTTCAAATAGACGCAATAAAATAAAAACGAATAATAAAATTTTCGTCGTTTTATGTTGTTTATGTTAAACGCAGAATAAAGCCTGCAAACGTGCTGTTTTGCTAAAATAAGCATTTTCAAGCATTTTGTTAGATCGTTGAAATCGTTCAAATAGAAGCAATATTAATAAAAACGAATAAAAAAAAATTCGTCGTTTTATGCTTTTTTACGCTTTAAAAAACGGGGGTTAATGCTCAAAACGTGCTTTTTTTGTTTTAAAATAAGCATTTTCAAGCATTTCAGATCGTTGAAATCGTTCAAATAGAAGCAATATTAATAAAAACAAAATAATAAAAAAGTCGTCTTTTTTATGCTGTTTTCGCGTTGAAACGCGTTTAAAAACTAAAAAACGTGCTTTTTTTGCTAAAATAAGCTTTTTTCAAGCTTTTTTAGACCCGTTGAAATCTTCAAATAGACGCAATATTAAAAAAAAACGAATAATAAAAATTTCGTCTTTTTTATGCTGTTTTAGGGTTAAAACGCAGATTAAAGCTAAAAACCGTGCTGTTTTGCTAAAATAAGCTTTTTGGGGGCCAGATCTTTGGGAAATCGTTCAAAATAGAAGCAATATTAAAAAAAAACGAATAAAAAAAAATTCGTCTTTTTTTATGCTGTTTTACGCGTTAAAACGCAGTTTAAAAGCTAAAAACTTGCTTTTTTTGCTTAAAAAAAAGCATTTTCAAGCTTTTTTAGACCCTTTTGGAAACCCGTTAAAATGAAGCAATATTAATAAAACGAATAATAACAATTTCGACTTTTTTTATGCTGTTTTACGCGTTAAAACGCAGATTAAAGCCAAAACGTTTTTTTTGCTAAAAAAGTTTTAAAAGGCTTTTTTAGATCGTTGAAATCGTTAAAATAGAAAATTTAAAAAAAACGAATAATAAAAAATTCGTCTTTTTTTTATGCTGTTTTCCGTTAAACGCAGATTAAAGCTCAAAACGTGCTGTTTTGCTAAAATAAGCATTTTCAAGCATTTTAGATCGTTGAAATCGTTCAAATAGAGCAAAAATTAATAAAAACGAATAATAAAATTTTCGTCGTTTTTGCTGTTTTACGCGTTAAAACGCAGATTAAAGCTCAAAACGTGCTGTTTTGCTAAAATAAGCATTTTCAAGCATTTTAATCGTTAAAATCGTTCAAATAGACGCAATAAAATAAAAACGAATAAAAAAAATTTTCGTCGTTTTTTATGCTGTTTTACGCGTTAAAACGCAGATTAATGCTCAAAACGTGCTGTTTTGCTAAAATAAGCATTTTCAAGCATTTTAGATCGTTGAAATCGTTCAAATAGACGCAATAATAATAAAAACGAATAATAAAAATGTCGTCGTTTTTATGCTGTTTTACGCGTTAAAACGCAGATTAAAAGCTCAGAACGTGCTGTTTTGCTAAAATAAGCATTTTCAAGCATTTTAGATCGTTGAAATCGTTCAAATAGACGCAATATTAATATAAAACGAATAATAAAAATTTCGTCGTTTTTATGCTGTTTTACGCATTAAAACGCAGATTAAACTCAAAACGTGCTGTTTTGCTAAAATAAGCATTTTCAAGCATTTTAGATCGTTGAAATCGTTCAAATAGAAGCAATATTAATAAAAAACGAGTAATAAAAATTCGTCGTTTTTATGCTGTTTACGCGTTCAAACGCAAATTAAAGCTCAAAACGTGCTGTTTTGCTAAAATAATCATTTTCAAGTATTTTAGATCGTGAAATTGTTCAAATAGACGCATTATTAATAAAAACGAATAATAAAAATTTCGTCGTTTTTATGCTGTTTTACGCGTTAAAACGCAGATTAAAAGCTCAAAACGTGTTGTTTTGCTAAAATAAGCATTTTCAAGCATTTTAGATCGTTGGAATCGTTCAAATAGAAGCAATATTAATAAAAACGAATAATAAAATTCGTCGTTTTTATGCTGTTTTACGCGTTAAAACGCAGATTAAAGCTCAAAACGTGCTGTTTTGCTCAAAATAAGCATTTTCAAGCATTTTAGATCGTTGAAATCGTTCAAATAGACGCAATATTAATAAAAACGAATAATAAAATTTCGTCGTTTTTATGCTGTTTTACGCGTTAAAACGCAGATTAAAAGCTCAAAACGTGCTGTTTTGCTAAAATAAGCATTTTCAAGCATTTTAGATCGTTGAAATCGTTCAAATAGACGCAATATTAATAAAAACGAATAATAAAATTTTCGTAGTTTTTATGATGTTTTACGCGTTAAAACGCAGATTAAAGCTCAAAACGTGCTGTTTTGCTAAAATAAGCATTTTCAAGCATTTTAGATCGTTGAAATCGTTCAAAAAAGCAATATGAATAAAAACGAATAATAAAAATTCGTCGTTTTTATGCTGTTTTACGCGTTAAAACGTAGATTAAAGCTCAAAGCGTGCTGTTTTGCTAAAATAAGCATTTTCAAGCATTTTAGATCGTTGAAATCGTTCAAATAGACGCAATATTAATAAAAACGAATAATAAAATTTCGTCGTTTTTATGCTGTTTTACGCGTTAAAACGCAGATTAAAGCTCAAAACGTGCTGTTTTGCTAAAATAATCATTTTCAAGCATTTTAGATCGTTGAAATCGTTCAAATAGACGCAATATTAATAAAAACGAATAATAAAAATTCGTCGTTTTATGCTGTTTTACGCGTTAAAACGCAGATTAAAGCTCAAAACGTGCTGTTTTTGCTAAAATAAGCATTTTCAAGCATTTTAGATCGTTGAAATCGTTCAAATAGACGCAAATTAATAAAAACAATAATAAAAAATT
>NW_027046090.1:0-33732 GCF_025399875.1 Dalotia coriaria | reverse complement strand
CAAAATTTGGCTTTTGCGTTTAACGCAAAAAGCTTGAAAAGATTTTAAAAAAATTTTTATTTTAACCCTTTTAACGCGAAACGAAAAAAAAACGACAAATTTTTAATTTTTCTTTTTAAAAGCGTTATTTAACGTTTAACGCAAAAAATGCTTTTTTAAAAAAACAGATTTTTTAGTTTTAATTCGTTTTAAGGGTAAAACACAAAAAAATGCTTTTTAATTTTTCTTTTTTAAAAAAGCTTTTTTTAAAACGTTTACGCTAAAAGCTTAAAAGCTTTTTTTTAAAAACGGTTTTATTTTAATTGCGTTTTAACGAAAAAAAACCTAAAAGCTTTTTTTAACGTTTTTTTTAATTGCTTTTTTAACGTTTAAACACAAAAAATGCAAAAATTTATTTTAAAAAACCCCTTTTTTTTTTTCCTTTTGGAAAACAAAAACCAAATTTTTTTTTTTTTTAATTGCTTTTTTTTAACGTTTTAACGAAAAAATTTAAAATCTTTTTTAAAAAAGCCTTTTTAGTTTAACGGCCCAAATGAAAAAAAGCATAAAAAACAATTTTTTTTATTGTTTTATTAAATTTTTTAAACGATTTATTAAAAATGTTAAAATTTTTTTGCCGACGTTTTACTTTAATGCTTAAAGGGGTAAAAAGCAAAAAACGAAAAATTTTTATTTTCGTTTTTAAAAAAAACCTTTTTTTAATTCCGAAAAAAATTAAAATGCTTTTTTGAAAAACCATTTTTAGTTTTTAATTTTTTTAAGCAAAACAGCATAAAACCAAATTTTTTTTACTTTTTTAAAAATTTTCCTTTTTAACGTTTAAAATAAATGCAAAAAATGCTTTTTTTAGAAAAAACGACTTTAGCAACGCTTTTTAAGGAAAAACGCGTAAAACGCAATTTTTAAGGGTTTTTTTTATTGTTTTTTTTTAACGATTTAACGATTAAAAATCTAAAATGCTTATTTTGCAAAAAGCAAGAAATTTTTGGTTTTAACGCGAAAAGTTAAAACGACGAAAAACGTTTTTTTAAATATTCGCTTTTAAGATTTAACGATTAAAATTTTAAAATGCTTATTTTAGCAAAACAGCACGTTTTGTTTTTTTAATTCGTTTTAAGGGTAAAACAATAAAAAGACGAAATTTTTATTATTCGTTTTTATTAATATTTTCTATTTAAACGATTTAACGACAAAATGCTTGAAAATGCTTTTTTTAAAAGAAAAAAACGAATTTTTGAGTTTAATCTGCTTTTTAACGCGTAAAAAAAATAAAAGACGAATTTTTTATTATCCTTTTTTTATTAATATTGCTCTATTTAACGATTTCAAGATCTAAAATTTAAAATGCTTATTTTACAAAACAGCACTTTTGAGTTTTAATCGCGTTTTAACGCAAACAGCAAAACGACTTTTTATTTTTGGGTTTTTTAATAGCCTATTTGAACGTTTCAACGATCAAAAAATGCTTAAAAATCTTTTTTAGCAAAACACCCTTTTTTGAGTTTTATTCTGCTTTTTTAAGGGTAAAACAGTTAAAAACGACGAATTTTTTTATTATTTTTTTTATTAATATTCTCTATTTGAACGATTTCAACGATCTAAAATGTTGAAAATGCTTTTTTAGCAAAACAGACTTTTTGAGTTAATCTGCGTTTTAACGCGAAAAACAGAAAAAAAAGACGAATTTTTATTATTCGTTTTTATTAATTTGCTTCTTTTTAAAAACGATTTCAACGATCTAAAAGCTTAAAAATGCTTATTTTCAAAACAGCACGTTTTGAGCTTTAATCTGCGTTTTAACGCGTAAAACCAAAAAAAGACGAATTTTTATTATCCTTTTTTTATTAATATTGCTCTATTTAACGATTTCAACGATCTAAATGCGAAAATGTTATTTTAGCAAAACAGCACGTTTTGAGTTTTAATCGCGTTTTAAGCGAAACACAAAAAAACGACAAAATTTTTATTTTTCTTTTTTTATTAATATTGCGTCTATTTGAAGATTTCAACGACCTAAAATGTTTGAAAATGCTTATTTTAGCAAAACAGCACTTTTTTGTTTTAAATTTGCTTTTTAACGCAAAAACACAAAAATTTTTATTATTCGTTTTTTTTAAATTTGCTTCTATTTAAACGTTTCCAACGACTAAAATGCGAAAATGCTTATTTTAGCAAAACACACTTTTTGAGCTTTAATCGCTTTTTTAAGGAAAAAAAAAAAAAAGGAAATTTTTTTATTCTTTTTTTTAAAATTTTTCCTTTTTTAAGTTTAAAATTTTAAAAAAGCTTTTTTAGCAAAACACCCTTTTTGGTTTAACGCTTTTAACGCAAAAAACAGTTTTAAAATACGTTTTTTTATTATTCGTTTTTAAAAGTTCATTTAAACGATTTACAACAAAAATGCTTAAAAGCTTTTTTAGCAAAACAGCATTTTGATTTAATTCGTTTTAAAAAAAAACCTAAAAAATTTTTTTAACGTTTTAAATTTGTTTCTAAACGATTTAAGTTAAAGTTTAAAAAAGCTTAAAAGCAAAACACATTTTTAGTTTAAAATTTTTAAACTAAAACAAAAAAAAACCCGAATTTTTTTTTTCTTTTTTTAAAAGCCTTTTAAAGTTTTAACGTTAAAAAGCAAAAAAAGTTTTTTTTAAAAAAAAATTTTTTGGTTTAATTCCCTTTTCGTAAAACACAAAAAAAGCTTTTAAAATTTTTCTTTTTAAAAGCCTTTTAAACTTTAATGAAAAAAATGCTTAAAATGCATTTTAAAAACAGATTTTGGGCTTTAATCCATTTAAGGGTAAAGAAAAAAAGTTTTTTAATTTTTCTTTTTAAAAGCTTTATTTACGATTTAACGCTAAAAGCGAAAAGCTTTTTTTTAAAAACCCGTTTTTTTAATTGCTTTTAAGGGAAAAACAAAAATAAAAAAGCTTTTTTTAACCGTTTTTTTTAATTTGCGTTTTTAAGGGTTTAAACGCAAAAAAGCAAAAATTTTTTTTTGAAAAAATTTTGGTTTTTAACGGTTTTAACGCAAAAAAGCTAAAAAGCAAATTTTTAACTTTTTTAAATTTTTTTTTTAACGTTTAACGCTAAAAGCTTAAAAGCTTTTTTTAAAAAACGGTTTTTTATTTAATTGCGTTTAAACGCTAAAAGCTAAAAGCTTTTTTAACGTTTTTATTTATTTTTCTTTTAACGTTTAACGATAAAAAAATTTAAAATCTTTTTTTAAAAAAACCCTTTTAAAGTTTAACGGTTTTAAAAAAAAAAGTAAAAACGACAAATTTTTAACTTTTTTTATTAATTTGCGTTTTAACGTTAAACGATGCAAAAAATTTATTTTAAAAAAGCCTTTTGAGTTTAACGGTTTTAAGCTAAAAAGCTTTTAAAAAGACGTTTTTTTATTCTTTTTTTATTAAATTTTTTAAAAACGATTTCCATCTTTTAAAATGCTTTTTTAAAAAACACACGTTTTAATTGCTTTTAAGCAAAACAGAAAAAACGAGTTTTTATTTCCTTTTTTTATTAAAGCGTTTTTTTAACGTTTAAATTTCCCCTTTGAAAAATCTTTTTTTAAAAGCCAACTTTTAGCAACACGTTTTAAGGAAAAAACAGCTAAAAACCAAAAAAATTTTTTTACTTTTTTAAATATTCGTTTTTAAATTTCCTTTAAAAAATTTTCAAAATTTTATTTTAAAAAAAAGTTTTTTGGGAACGCGTTTAAAGTAAAACGTAAAACGCGAAAAAAACGTTTTTTATTTTTTTATTTAACATTTAAACATCTTTTAAAATGTTTTTTGAAAAACCCCTTTTTGAGAACGCGTTTTAAGCAAAAAACGCTAAAACGCGAAATTTTTAACGTTTTTTTAAATATTCGTTTTTTTAACTTTTTAACGTTTAAAAAAGTTAAAATGCTTATTTTAAAAAGCAGGAGTTTTAAGTTTTAACGCGTAAAACGCTAAAAACAAAATTTTTATTTTCTTTTTTTATTTTTTTTTGCATTTAACGTTTCAAAATTTTAAAATTTTTTTAAAGAAACAGCAATTTTTTGGTTTAACGCGTAAAAACAAAAAACAAAATTTTTTTATTTTTTTTTTAAATATTTTCTTTTTGAACATTTCAACGTTAAACCGAAAATGCTTATTTTACAAAACAACGTTTGAGTTTTTAATCTGGAAAAAACGCAAAAAAAAACAATTTTTTTTTTTCTTTTTTATTAATATTGCTTTTTTTAAAACTTTTTAACGACAAAATGCTTGAAAATGCTTTTTTAAAAACAGCACGTTTTGATTTTTAATCTGCGTTTTAACGCGTAAAACAGCATAAAAACGACAAATTTTTTTTTATTATTCGTTTTTATTTTTTGCTTCTATTTGAACGATTTAAACCGATTTTCCCCCGAAAATCCCTTTTTTAGAAAAAACACCCCTTTTTTGATTTTTAATCTGCGTTTTAACGCGAAAAAACGCATTAAAACCACGAATTTTTATTATTCTTTTTTATTAATAGTTTCTATTTTCCCCGATTTAAAACCCCCCAAAAATGCTTAAAATCCCTTTTTTTAAAAACAGAAGTTTTGAGTTTTAATCTGCCCCTTTAAATGCGTAAAAAAGCAAAAAAACGACAAATTTTTTTATTATTCGTTTTTATTAATATTGCTTCTATTTGAACGATTTCAACGATCAAAAAACGTTTTTAAAAATGCTTTTTTTAAAAGAAAAAACAGCCTTTTTGAGCTTTAATCTGCTTTTTAACACGTAAAAAAAAGCATAAAACGACAAATTTTTTTTATTATTCTTTTTTTATTAATAGTTTCATTTGAACGATTTCAACGATTTTAAAATGTTTTAAAAAATGCTTTTTTTTGGCAAAACAGCACTTTTTTGAGCTTTAATCTGCGTTTTAACGCGTAAAACAGCATAAAAACGACGAAATTTTTTTTCTTTTTTTTATTAATATTGCGTCTTTTTTAAAGGGTTTTTCCCAACGACCAAAAAATGCTTAAAAATGTTTTATTTTAGCAAAACAGCACGTTTTGAGTTTAATCTGCGTTTTAACGCGTAAAACAGCAAAAAAAATGACGAATTTTTTTTTTCTTTTTTTATTAATATTGCTTCTTTTTTAAAAAGGGATTTCAACGATCTAAATTGTTTGAAAATGCTTATTTTAGCAAAACAGCACTTTTTGAGCTTTAACCCGCGTTTTAACGCGTAAACAGCAAAAAAAACGACTAATTTTTATTATTCTTTTTTATTAATATTGCTTCTATTTGAACGATTTCAAGGGATTAAAATGCTTAAAAATGCTTTATTTTAGCAAAACAGCACGTTTTGAGTTTTAATTGCTTTTTAACGCGTAAAAAAGCAAAAAAAACGACGAAATTTTTTATTATTCTTTTTTTATTAATATTGCGTCTATTTGAACGATTTCAAGATTTTAAAATGTTTTAAAAAATGTTTATTTTAGCAAAACAGCACGTTTTGAGTTTTAATCTGCGTTTTAACGCGTAAAACAGCAAAAAAAACGACGAAATTTTATTTTTCCCGCTTTTATTAATATTGCGTCTATTTAAAATTTTAACGTTTCAAAAATCCCAAAAAGCTTATTTTAGCAAAAAAAGAAGTTTTGAGCTTTAATCAGCGTTTTAACGCGAAAAAAACAGCATACAAACGACGAAATTTTTATTATTCGTTTTTTTAATATTGCGTCTTTTTTGAAGGGGATTTCAACGTTCAAAAAATGCTTTTTTTTGGCAAAAACAGCACTTTTTGAGTTTAATCTGCGTTTTAACGCGAAAAACAGCAAAAAAAATGACAAATTTTTTTTATTATTTTTGAGTTTAATCTGCGTTTTAACGCGTAAAACAGCATAAAAATGACGAATTTTTATTATTCGTTTTTTTTAAATATTGTTTCTATTTAAACGATTTCAACGATCTAAATTGCTTGAAAATGCTTATTTTAGCAAAACAGCACGTTTTGAGCTTTAATCTGCGTTTTAACGCGTAAAAAGCATAAAAACGACTAATTTTTATTATTCGTTTTTATTAATATTGCTTCATTTGAACGATTTCAACGATCAAAAAATGCTTGAAAATGCTTATTTTAGCAAAACAGCACGTTTTGAGTTTTTAATCTGCGTTTTAACGCGTAAAACAGCTTTTCACAAAATTTTTTATTATTCTTTTTTTAAATATTGCGTCTATTTGAACGATTTCAACGATCTAAAATGCTTGAAAATGCTTATTTTAGAAAAAACAGCACGTTTTGAGTTTAATCTGCGTTTAACGCGTAAAACAGCATAAAACGACGAATTTTTATTATTCGTTTTTATTAATATTGCTTCTATTTGAACGATTTCAACGATCTAAAATGCTTGAAAATGCTTATTTTAGCAAAACAGCACGTTTTGAGCTTTAATCTGCGTTTTAACGCGTAAAACAGCATAAAACGACGATTTTTTTTTTTCGTTTTTTTTAAATTTGCGTCTATTTAAAACCAAAAAAATTTTAAAATTTAAAAAAAAAAAATTTTTTTTTTTTGGGAAAAAAGAAAAAAAATTTTTTTTTAAATTTTTTTTTTTTTTTTTTTAAATTTAACGATTAAAAAAATGCTTTTTTGAAAAAACCCGGGCTTTTTGGTTTTGCGTAAAAAAAACGACAAAAAATTTTTTTTTTTTTTTTTAACCAAAGGGAAAAAAATTTTAAAAAATTTTAAAAAATGCTTTTTTGCAAAACAGAAATTTTAATTCTTTTTTAAAAAAAAACCATAAAAACGTTTTTTAATTTTTCTTTTTTTAAAATTTTGCTTTATTTAACACAAGATTTTTTTGGGCTTTTTTAAAAAAAAGCATTTTTTTTAATTCGTTTTAATAAAAAAAAAAAAACCCCGTTTTTTAATTTTTTTAAAATTTAAATTTTGCTTTTTTGAAACAACGTTTGTTTAAAAATGCTTTTTTAAAACATTTTGATTTTAATTCGTTTTAAATTAAAAAAGAAAAAAAAGACAAATTTTTTTTATCTTTTTTTAAATTTTTTTGAACGATTTAGTTAAAAAATTTTTTTAAAATTTTTTAAAAAAACGCCGTTTTTTTAAATTCGTTTTTAAAGCCAAAAAAGACTTTTTTTAAATTATTTTTTTTAAAATTTATTTTTAGACGTTTAACTTAAAAATGCTAAAAGCTTTAGCAAACAGATTTTTTACTTTAATTGCGTTTTAACCAAAAACACTAAAAGCTTTTTTTCCTTTTTAAAAGCCTTTTAAAGTTTTTAAATCCTGTTAAAAAAGTTTTTTAAAAAACAGATTTTTATTTTAACCCTTTAAGCAAAAAAAGCAAAAAAACAATTTTTTTAATTTTTTTAAAAGCGTTATTTAACCCAAACAAAACGAAAAGCATTTTAAAAAACCCTTTTTGGGCCTTTAAATTGCGTTTAAACGCAAAAAAAGAAAAAAAAAACGTTTTTAACGTTTTTTTAATTTTTTATTTAACGTTTAACGTTTAAAAAGCAAAAATTTTTATTTTAAAAAAACCGTTTTATTTAACGGTTTTAACGCAAAAAAGAAAAAAAAATTTTTTTTACTTTTTTTATTAATTGCGTTTTTTGAAAAAAAAAACAAAATTTAAAAATCTTTTTTAAAAAAGCCTTTTGACATTTCCTTTTTAAGCAAAAAAAAGCAAAAAAAGCAAATTTTTTAATTTTGTTTTTTTAATTTGCGTTTTTTAACGTTTTAACGAAAAAATTTAAAATGTTTTTTTAAAAAGCCTTTTGACTTTAACGGTTTTAAGCAAAAAACACAAAAACGACGTTTTATTATTCGTTTTATTAAATTTTTTAAAGATTTAAATCTAAAATTTAAATTCCATTAACAAAACGTTTTAAGTTTTAAGGGTTTTGGTGCTAAAACCACGTTTTTTTTTTTTTTTTATTAAAGTTTAAAACGATTTAACGTTAAAATGTTTAAAAATCTTTAAAAAAATTTTTTTCTTTTTTGCCCAAAAAAAAAAAAAACTTTTTATTATTTTTTTTAAATTTTCCATTAAAATGTTAAAATTTTTATTTTAAAAAAAATTTTAGAACGCGTTTTAAGGGAAAAAAAAAACGAAAAATTTTTTTATTTTTTTCTTTTTGAAATTTAACGTTTAAAAAAGTTAAAATGTTTTTTTGAAAACCCCTTTAGAACGCTTTTTAAGCAAAAAACGTTTTTAAAAACCGAAAAAATTTTTTTTTTTTTTTATTGCGCATTTGAACGTTTCAACGATCTAAAAATGCTTGAAAATGCTTATTTTAAAAACAGCACTTTTGGGTTTAATTTTTTAACGCGAAAACAGCAAAAAAACGCAATTTTTTTTATTATTTTTTTTTAATTAATATTGCTTCTATTTGAACGATTTTAACGATCTAAAATGCTTCTTCTTGAAAATGCTTTATTTTAGCAAAAACAGCACGTTTTGAGCATTATTCTGCGTTTTAACGCGTAAACAGTATAAAAACGACGAAATTTTTATTATCTGCTTTGCCATTATTGCGTCTATTTGAACGATTTCAACGATCTAAAAATGCTTGAAAATGCTTATTTTAGCAAAAACAGCACGTTTTGAGCTTTAATCTGCGTTTTAACGCGTAAAACATATTACATAAAAATGACGAATTTTTATTATTCGTTTTTATTAATATTGCTTCTATTTAAACGATTTCAACGATTTAAAAATGCTTGAAAATGCTTTATTTTAGCAAAACAGCACGTTTTGAGCTTTAATCTGCGTTTTAACGCGTAAAACAGCATAAAAAACGACGAATTTTTTATTATTCGTTTTATTAATATTGTTTCTATTTGAACGTGATTTAACGATCTAAAATGCTTGAAAATGCTTTATTCTAGCAAAACAGCACGTTTTGAGCATTAATCTGCGTTTTAACGCGTAAAACAGCATAAAACGGCCAAATTTTTATTATTCGTTTTATTAATATTGCGTCTATTTGAACGATTTCCAACGATCTGCCGTTTGAAAATGCTTATTTTAGCAAAACAGCACGTTTTGAGCTTTAATCTGCGTTTTAACGCGTAAAACAGCATAAAACGACGAATTTTATTAGTTCGTTTTTATTAATATTGCTTCTATTTGAACGATTTTCAACGATCTAAAATGCATGAAAAAATGCTTATTTTAGCAAAACAGCACGTTTTGAGTTTTTATTCTGCGTTTAACGCGTAAAACAGCATAAAACGACGAAATTTTGTATTATTAGTTTTTATTAATATTGCGTCTATTTGAACGATTTCAACGATCTAAAAATGTGCTTGAAAATGCTTATTTTAGCAAAACAGCACGTTTTGAACTTTAATCTGCGTCTTAACGCGCGTAAAAAACAGTATAAAATGACGAATTTTTTATTATTCGTTTTTTATTAATATTGCTTCTATTTAAAACGATTTTTCAACGATTCAAAATGCTTGAAAAATGCTTATTTTCAGCGCAAAACAGCACGTTTTGAGCTTTAATCTGCGTTTTAACGCGCGAAAACAGCTTAAAAAAACGACGAAATTTTTATTGGCTCCGTTTTTATTAATATACGGCTTGAACGATTTCAACGATCTAAAATGCTGGAAAATGCTTATTTTAGCAAAACAGCACGTTTTGAGCTTTAATCTGCGTTTCAACGCGCAAAACAAAGTATGCTAAAAACGACGAATTTCCAATTATCTCGTTTTTATTAATACGTTTCTATTTGAACGATTTCAACGATCTAAAAATGTTTGAAAATGCTTATTTTAGCAAAACAGCACGTTTGAGTTTTAATCTGCGTTTTAACGCGTAAAAACAGCATAAAAACGACGAAATTTTTATTATTCGTTTTTTATTAATATTGCGTCTATTTGAACGATTTCAACGATCTAAAATGCTTGAAAATGCTTATTTAGCAAAACAGCACGTTTTATTTTAATCAGCGTTTTAACGCGTAAAACAAGTACATAAAAAACGACGAAATTCTTTTTATTATTCGTTTTTATTAATATTGCGTCTATTTGGAACGATTTCAAACGATCTAAAATGCTTTGAAAATGCTTTATTTTGCGCAAAACAGCACGTTTTGAGTTTATTCTGCGTTTTAACGCGCGTAAACAGCATAAAAACGACGAAATTTTTATTATTCGTTTTTATTTTATTGCGTCTATTTCAACGATTTCAACGATCTAAAATACTTGAAAATGCTTATTTTAGCGCAAAACAGCACGTTTTGAGTTTTTAATCTGCGCTCAACGCGTAAAACAGCATAAAAACGACGAATTTTTATTATCTGTTTTTATTAATATTGTTTCTATTTGAACGATTTCAACGATCTAAAATGCTTGAAAATGTTTATTTTAGCAAAACAGCACGTTTTGAGTTTTAATCTGCGTTTCTTTTAACGTAAAACAGCATAAAAAAGGCGAATTTTTATTATTCGTTTTTATTAATATTGCTTCTATTTTGAAACGATTTCAACGATCTAAAATGCTTGAAAAATGCTTATTTCGCAAAACAGCCCGTTTTGAGTTTAATCTGCGTTTTACAAGTGTAAAACAGCATAAAATGACGAACTTTTTATTATCTTCGTTTTATTAATATTGTTTCTATTTAAACGATTTCAACGATCTAAATGCTTGAAAATGCTTATTTTAGCAAAACAGCACGTTTTGAGCTTTTAATCTGCGTTTTAACGCGTAAAACAGCATAAAAGGACGAAATTTTTATTATTCGTTTTTATTAATATTGCTCTATTTGAACGATTTCAACGATCTAAAATGTTTTGAAAAATGCTTACGAAGCAAAACAGCACGTTTTGAGCTTTTAATCTGCGTGTTTTAACGCCTAAAACAGCATAAAAACGACGAATTTTTTAATATTCGTTTTTATTAATATTGCGTCTATTTGAACGATTTTAACGATCTAAAATGCTTGAAAATGCTTATTTTAGCAAAACAGCACGGTTTGAGCTTTAATCAGCGTTTTTAAATCGCGTAAAACAGCATAAAAACGACGAAATTTTATTATTCGTTTTATTAATATTGCGTCTATTTGAACGATTTCCTCAACGATCTAAAATGTTTTGTGGTATCGCTTATTTTAGCAAAACAGCACGTTTTGATTTAATCTGCGTTTTAACGCGTAAAAAATGGCGCACATAAAACGACGAATTTTTTATTATTCCGTTTTTATTATTATTGCTTCTATTTGAACGTAAACGATTTCAACGATTCAAAATGCTTGAAAATGTTTATTTTAGCAAAACAGCATCGTTTTGAGTTTTAATCTGCGTTTTAACGCGTAAAACAGCATAAAACGACGAAATTTTTATTATTCGTTTTTATCAATATTGCGTCTATTTGAACGATTTCAACGATCTAAAATGCTTGAAAATGCTTTATTTTAGCAAAACAGCACGTTTTGAGCTTTATTCTGCGTTGTAACGCGTAAACAAAGCAAAACGACGAAATTTTTATTATTCGTTTTTTATTTTTATTGCGGCTATTTGAACGATTTCCTTTCAACGATCTAAATGCTTGAAAAATGCTTATTTTAGCAAAACAGCTCGCTTTGAGTTTTAATCTGGTTTTAACGCGTAAAACAGCATGCTAAAAAACGACGAATTTTTATTATTCCTTTTTATTAATATTGCTCTATTTGAACGATTTCAACGATCTAAAATGCTTGAAAATGCTTATTTTAGCAAAACAGCACGTTTTGAGTTTTAATCTGCGTTTTACCCAGCGTAAAACAGCATAAATACGAAATTTTTATTATCTGTTTTTATTAATATTGCGTCTATTTGAACGTGATTTCAACGATCTAAAATGCTTGAAAATGCTTATTTTAGCAAAACAGCACGTTTTGAGCTTTTAATCTGCGTTTAACGCGTAAGACAGCATAAAAACGACGAATTTTTATTATTCGTTTTTATTAATAATATTACCTATTTGAAACGAGTTCAACGATCTAAAATGCTTGAAAATGCTTTTATATTTTGGGCAAAACAGCACGTTTTGAGTTTTAATCTGCGTTTAACGCGAAAAACAGCATAAAAACGACGAATTTTTATTATTCGTTTTATACAATATTGCTTCATTTGAACGATTTCAACGATCTAAAAAAATGCTTGCGTTTAATTTTAAAGCGCAAAACAGCACGTTTTGAGTTTTAATCTGCGTTTTAACGCGTAAAACAACAGCATAAAAACGACGAAATTTTTATTATCTGCTCTTTTTATTAATACTGCGTCTATTTTGAACGGATTTCAACGATCTAAAATGCTTGAAAATGCTTATTTTAGCGAAAAACAGCACGTTTTGAGCTTTTATCTCCCGGCGTTTTAACGCGTAAAACAGCATAAAACGACGAAATTTTTATTATTCGTTTTTTTATTTTTATTGAGTCTATTTGAACGATTTCAACGATCTAAAATGCTTGAAAATGCTTAAATTTTAAAGCAAAACAGCACGCTCTTTGAGTTTTAACCTCGCGCAAGCCGCCGCGTAAAACAAAAGCATAAAAACGACGAATTTTTATTATTCGTTTTATTAATATTGCTTCTATTTGAACGATTTCAACGATCTAAAAATGCTTGAGAATGCTTTATTTCAGCAAAACAGCAATGCTTGAGCTTTTAATCTCGCGTTTTGACGCGTAAAACAGCATAAAACGACGAAATTTTTATTATTCGTTTTTATTACTATTGTGCCCATTTGAACGATTTCCCAACGATCTAAAATGCTTGAAAATGCTTATTTTAAAGCAAAACAGCACTTTTTGAGCTTTTAATCTGCGTTTTAATCGCGCAGTAAAACAGCATAAAACGACGAATTTTATTATTCGTTTTTATTAATATTACGCCCATTTGAAACGACTTCAACGATCTAAATGCTTAAAATGCTTATTTTAGCAAAACAGCACGTTTTGAGTTTAAATCTGCGTTTTAACGCGTAAAACAGTTATGTAAAACAAAAGCATAAAAACGACGAAATTTTTGGTTATTCGTTTTTTATTAATATTGCGTCTATTTGAACAGGGATTTCAACGATCTAAAATGCTGCGAAAAATGCTTATTTTAGCAAAACAGCACGTTTTGAGCTTTATTCTGCGTTGTAACGCAAAACAGCGTAAAAAACGACTTCAATTTTTATTATTCGTTTTATTAATATTGCTTCTATTTGAACGATTTCAACGATCTAAAAATGCTTCTGAAAAATGCTTATTTTAAAAGCAAACAGCACGTTTTGAGTTTTAATCTGCGTTTTAACGCGCGTAAAACAGCATAAATAATGACGAAATTTTTATTATTCGTTTTTATTACTACTATTGCGTCTATTTGAACGATTTCCAACACCTAAAATGCTTCGGTAAATGTTTATCGAAAGTAAAACAGCACGTTTTGAGCTTTAATTCGCGTTTAACGCGCAAGACAGTACAAAAACGACGAATCTTTTTATTATTCGTTTTTATTAATATTGCTTCTATTTGAACGAGTTCAACGATCTAAAAATGCTGAAAATGCTTATTTTAGCAAAACAGCACGTTTTGAGCTTTAATCTGCGTTTTAACGCGAAAAACAGCATAAAACGACGAATTTTATTATTCGTTTTATATTAATATTGCTTCTATTTGAACGATTTCAACGATCTAAAAAATGCTTCGAAACGCTTTATTTTAGCAAAGCAGCACGTTTTGAGCTTTAATCTGCGTCTTTAACGCGTAAAACAGCGCATAAAACGACGAAATTTTTATTATTCGTTTTTATTAATATTGCGTCTATTTGAACGATTTCAACGATCTAAAAATGCTTGAAAATGCTTATTTTAGCAAAACAGCACGTTTTGAGCCTTTATTCTGCGTTTTAACGGCAAAACAGCATAAAAAACGACGAAATTTTTATTATTCGTTTTTATTTTTATTGAGTCTATTTGAACGTGATTTCAACGATCTAAAAATGCTTGAAAAATGCTTATTTCAGCAAAACAGCACGTTTTGAGTTTAACCTGCGTGTTACCGCGTAAAACAGCATGTAAAAAACGACGATTTTTTATTATTCGTTTTTATTAATATTGTTTCTATTTGAACGATTTCAACGATCTAAAATGCTTGAGAATGCTTATCTTTTAGCAAAACAGCACGTTTTGAGCTTTAATCTTCGCGTTTTGACGCGTAAAATGCTAATAAAAACGACGAAATTCTTTTATTATTCGTTTTATTATTGTGTCTATTTCTGAACGACTTTAACGATCTTAAAATGCTTGAAAATATTTTTTTTTGCAAAACAGCGGTTTTGAGCTTTAATCTGCTTTTTTAACGCGTAAAACAAAAAAAACGACAAATTTTTTTATTATTCGTTTTTATTAATATTTTCTATTTGAACGATTTCAAGATCTAAAATGCTTGAAAATGCTTATTTTGCAAAACGGGTTTTTGAGCATTAATCGCGTTTTAACGCGTAAAACAGCATCGACAATAATTATTCGTTTTTTTTAAATATTTCGTCTATTTGAACGATTTCAACGATCAAAAAATGCGGAAAATGCTTATTTTGCAAAACAGCAGGTTTTGAGCTTTAATCTGCGTTTTAACGCGTAAAACAGCAAAAAAAATGACGAATTTTTTTTTTTCGTTTTTATTAATATTGCGTTTTTTTTGAACGTTTCAACGTCAAAAATGCTTGAAAATTTTATTTTAGCAAAACAGCGGTTTTTGGGTTTTAATCCTTTTTAACGCGAAAAACAGCAAAAAACGACGAATTTTTTTATTCGTTTTTATTAATATTGCGTCTATTTGAACGTTTTTAAAGATCTAAAATGCTTGAAAATGTTTATTTTAGAAAAACAGCTCGTTTTGAGCTTTAATTCGTTTTAACGCGTAAAAACGCATAAAACAACAATTTTTTATTCGTTTTTTTAATATTGCTTCTATTTGAACGATTTCAACGATCTAAAATGCTTGAAAAACATTTTAGAAAAACAGCACTTTTTGAGTTTTTAATCGCGTTTTAACGCGTAAAACAGCATAAATACGAAAAAAATTTTTTTATTATTTTTTTTTTAATATTGCGTTTTTTGAACGATTTCAACGATCAAAAAGCTTGAAAATGCTTATTTTAGAAAAACAGCCTTTTGAGCTTTAACGCGTTTTAACGCGTAAAGCGCATAAAACGACGAATTTTTATTATTCGTTTTATTAATTTTTTTATTTGAACGAGTTAAATTTAAAAATGCAAAATGCTTTTTTTTAGCAAAACAGCACTTTTTGAGCTTTAATCCTTTTTTAACGCAAAAAAACGCAAAAAAAACGAAATTTTTTTATTCGTTTTTTTAATATTCTTTTTTTGAACGATTTCAACGCCCCAAAATGCTTGAAAATGCTTATTTTAGCAAAACAGCGTTTTGAGTTTTTAATCTGCTTTTTAAACGCGTAAAACAAAAAAAAACGACGAAATTTTTTTTTTCGTTTTTTTTAAATTTCCCTTTTTTTTGAAGTTTTCAACGATCAAAATGCTTAAAAATCTTTTTTTTTAGCAAAACAGCACGTTTTGGGAGTTTTATTCTGCTTTTTTAACGCGTAAAACAGCATAAAAGGGAAAAATTTTTTATTATTCGTTTTTTTTTTTTTATTGAGTCTATTTGAACATTTCAACGATCAAAATGCTTAAAAATCTTATTTTACAAAACAGCAGTTTTGATTTTTTAACGCGTGTTACCGCGAAAAACACCCATAAAACACAATTTTTTATTATTCTTTTTTTTAAATTTTCTTATATTTGAACGATTTCAACGACCCAAAATGCGAGAATGCTTATTTTAGCAAAACGACGTTTTGAGCTTTAATCTGCGTTTTTGACGCGTAAAAAAAAAAAACACGAAATTTTTATTATTCGTTTTTATTAATATTGTGTCTATTTAAACCCAAAAAACGACTAAAATGCTTAAAAATCTTATTTTAGAAAAAAACAGCACTTTTGATTTAACCTGCTTTTTTAACGCGAAAAACAGCATAAAACGAAATTTTTATTATTCGTTTTTTTAAATTCTTCTATTTGAACGATTTAAAACGATCTAAAATGTTTGAAAATGCTTATTTTGCAAAACAGCACTTTTTGGGTTTTAATCTGCGTTTTAACGCAAACAGCATAAAACGACGAATTTTTATTATTCTTTTTTTATTAATTTTCCTTTTTTTGAACTTTTCAACATTAAAACGCGAAAATGCTTATTTTAGCAAAACAGCACTTTTTGATTTTAACAGCGTTTTAAGGGTAAAACAGCATAAAACGACGAATTTTTTTTATTTGTTTTTTTTAAATTTTTTTGCTTCTATTTGAACGATTTCAACGATCTAAAATGCTTGAAAATGTATTTTAGCAAAACAGCACGTTGTGAAATCTGCGTTTTAACGCGTAAAACAGCATAAAGATTTTTATTATTCGTTTTTTATTAATATTGCTTCTATTTAAACGATTTCCAACGATCGTCGCGAAAATGCTTATTTTAGCAAAACAGCACGTTTTGAGCTTTAATCTGCGTTTTAACGCGTAAAACAGCATAAAACGACGAAATTTTTATTATTCGTTTTGTAATATTGCTTCTATTTGAGCGATTTCAGCGATCTAAAATGCTTGAAAATGTATTTTATGAAACAGCACGTTGTGAGCTTTAATCTGCGTTTTTAACGTAAAACAACATAAATATGACGAATTTTTATTATTCGTTTTTATTAATGTACTTCTATTTAAACGATTTCAGCTTGATCTAAAATACTTGAAAATGCTTATTTTTAGCAAAACAGCACGTTTTGAGCTTTTAATCTGCGTTTTAACGCGTAAAACAGCATAAAAACGACGAAATTTTATTATTCGTTTTTTATTAATATTTGCTTCTATTTGAACGATTTCCAGCGATCTAAAATGCTTGAAAATGCTTATTTAGCAAAACAGCACGTTTTGAGCTTTTAATCTGCGTTTTATCGCCTAAAACAGCATAAAAACGACGAATTTTATTATTCGTTTTATTAATATTGCGTCTATTTGAACGGTGCAACGATCTAAAATGCTTGAAAATGCTTATTTTAGCAAAAACAGCGCAGTTTGAGCTTTAATCAGCGTTTTAACGCGTAAAACAGCATCAAAACGACGAAAATTTTATTATTCGTTTTTATTAATATTGCGTCTATTTGAACGATTTCAACGATCACAAAATGCTTGAAAATGCTTATTTTAGCAAAACAGCGTTTTGAGCTTTTAATCTGCGTTTTAACGCGTAAAACATATAAAACGACGAATTTTTTATTATTCGTTTTTATTGTATTGCTTCTATTTGAACGATTTCAACGATCTAAAATGCTTTGAAAATGCTTATTTTAGCAAAACAGCACGTTTTGAGCTTTTAATCTGCACGTTTTAACGCGTAAAACAGCATAAAACGACGAAATTTTTGATATTCGTTTTTTATTAATGTGCGTCTATTTGAACGATTTCAACGATAAAATGTAAAATGCTTATTTTAGCAAAACAGCACGTTCGAGCTTTATTCTGCGTTTCAGCGCGTGAAACAGCATAAAACGACGAAATTTTTATTATTCGTTTTATTTTTTGTGCGTCTATTTGAACGATTTCAGCGATCTAAAATACTTGAAATACTTATTTTAGCGGAAACAGCACGTTTGGAAGAGCTTTTAATCTGCGTTTTAACGCGTAAAACAGCATAAAACGACGATTTTTTATTATTCGTTTTTATTAATATTGCTTCTATTTGAACGATTTCAACGATCTAAAATGCTTGAAAATGCTTATTTTTGTAAAACAGCACGTTAATGAGCTTTAATCTGCGTTTAACGCGTAAAACAGCATAAAAAGGCGAATTTTTATTATTCGTTTTTAATTAATATTGCTTCTATTTGAGACGATTTCAACGATCACAAAATGCTTGAAAATGCTTATTTTAGCAAAACAGCACGTTTTGAGCTTTAATCTGCGTTTAACTATTTCAACGATTTTCAACGTCTAAAATGCTTAAAATGCCCTTTTAGCAAAACGGCGTTTGAGCTTTATTCTGCGTTTAACGCGTAAAACAGCATAAAACGACGAAATTTTTTATTATTCGTTTTTTTATTTTTATTGCGTCTATTTGAATGATTTCAACGATCTAAAATGGCAGAAAGCCACTGGCGCAGCAAAACAAGCACTTTTGAGCTTTTAATCTGCGTTTTAACGCGCGTAGCAACAATAAAACGACAATTTACCTGATATTCGTTTTTATTAATATTGCTTCTATTTTGAACGATTTCAACGATCTAAAATGCTTGAAAATGTGGCTGTAAAACAGCACGTTTTGAGCTTTATTCTGCGTTTTAACGCGTAACAGCATAAAACGACGAAATTTTATTATTCGTTTTTATTTTATTTGCGTCTATTTGAACGATTTCAACGATCTAAAATGCTTGAAAATGCTTATTTTAGCAAAACAGCACATTGCCAGAGAGCTTTAATCTGCGTTTTAACGCGTAAAACAGCTTATAAAACGACGAATTTTTATTATTCGTTTTATTAATATTACTTCTATTTGAACGATTTCAACGTCTAAAATGCTTGAAAATGCTTATTTTAGCAAAAACAGCACGTTTGAGCTTTTAATCTGCGTTTTTAACTATTTCAACGATTTCAACGATCTAAAATGCTTAAAATGCTTATTTTTAGCAAAACAGCACGTTTTTTGAGCTTTATTCTACGTTTTAACGCGTAAACAACATAAAACGACAGGAATTTTGTATTATTCGTTTTTATTTTATTTGCGTCTATTTGAATGATTTCAGCGATCTAAAATGCCCGAAAATGCTTATTTTAGCAAAACAGCACGTTTTGAGCTTTAATCTGGGTTGCGCGTAAAACGGCAATAAAACGACGAATTTTTATTATTCACGTTTTTTATTAATATTGCTTCCTATTGAACGATTTCAACGATCTAAAATGGCGGAAATGCTTATTTTAGCAAAACAGCACGTTTTGAGCTTTTATTCTGCGTTTTAGCTTGCGTAAAACGGCGCAAAACGACAGAGAATTTTTATTATTCGTTTTTTATTTTGTACGTCTATTTGAACGATTTCAACTTGATCTAAAATGCTTGAAAATACTTATTTTAGCAAAACAGCGCGGTTTGAGCTTTAATCAGCGTTTTAACGTAAAACAGCATCAAAACGGTGAAATTTTTATTGTCGTTTTTTATTAATATTGCGTCTGTTGTGAACGATTTCAACGATCTAAAATGCCCGAAAATGCTTATTTTAGCAAAACAGCGTTTTGAGCTTTTAAATCTACGTTTTAACGCGTAAAAAACAGCTTAAAACGACAGATTTTATTATTCGTTTTATTATTATTACTTCTATTTGAACAGTTCCAGCGATCTAAAATGCTTGAAAATGCTTATTTTAGCAAAACAGCGCGTTTTGAGCTTTAATCACCGTTTAACTATTTCAACGATTTCAACGATCTAAAATGCTTAAAAATGCTTATTTACAGCAAAACAGCACGTTTGCAGGCTTTATTCTGCGTTTAACGCGTAAAACAGCATAAAACGACGGAAATTTTTATTATTCGTTTTTATTTTATTGCGTCTATTTGAATGATTTCAACGATCTAAATGCTTGAAAATGCTTATTTTTAGCAAAACAGCACGTTTTGAGCTTTTAATCTTAACGTTTTTAACAGCAGTAAAACAGCGTAAAACGACGAATTTTTAATGCGTTTTATTAATATTGCTTCCTATTTGAACGATTTCAGCGATCTAAAATAGCGAAAATGCTTATTTTAGCAAAACAGCACGTTTTGAGCTTTATTCTGCGTTTTAACGCGTAAAACAGCATAAAAAGCGACAGAATTTTTTATTATTCGTTTTTTATTTTTATTGCGTCTATTTGAACGATTTTCAACGATCTAAAATGCTTGAAAATGCCATTTTAGCAAAACAGCACATTTTGAGCTTTTAATCTGCACGTTTTAACGCGTAAAACAACATAAAACGACGAATTTTTATTATTCGTTTTTTATTAATATTGCTTCTATTTGAACGATTTCAGCGATCTAAAATGCTTGAAAATGCTTATTTAGCAAAACAGCGCGTTTTGAGCTTTTAATCTGCGTTTTAACGCGTAAAACAGCATAAAGGCTTGACAGAAAATTTTTATTATTGTTTTTTTTTTATTAATATTGCGTCTATTTGAACGATTTCAACGACCTAAAATGCTTTGAAAATGCTTATTTTGTAAAACAGCACGTTTCGAGGCTTTATTCTGCGTTTTTAACGCGTAAAACGGCATAAAACGGCAGAAATTTTTATTATTCGTTTTTATTTTTATTGCGTCTATTTGAACGATTTTCAGCGATCTAAATAGCGAAAGTAACTTATTTTAGCAAAACAGCACGTTTTGAGCTTTAATCTGCGTTTAACGCGTAAAACAACATAAAAACGACAGAATTTTTATTATTCGTTTTTATTAATATTGCTTCTATTTGAACGATTTCAGCGATCTAAAATGCTTGAAAATGCTTATTTTTAGCAAAACAGCACGTTGGCGGAAGGCTTTAATCACCTGCGTTTTAACGCGTAAAACAGCATAAAAGGCGAATTTTTTATTATTCGTTTTTATTAATATTGCTTCTATTTGAACGGTTCAGCTTGATCTAAAATGCTTGAAAATGCTTATTTTAGCAAAACAGCACGTTTTGAGCTTTAATCTGCGTTTTAACTATTTCAGCGATTTCAACGATCTAAATGCTTAAAATGCTTATTTTAGCGCCAAAACAGCACGTTTTGAGCTTTATTCTGCGTTTTAACGCGTAAAAACGCTTTATAAAAACGACGAAATTTTATTATTCGTTTTTTATTTTTTGTGCGTCTATTTGAATGATTTCAACGATCTAAAATGCTCTTGAAAATGCTTATTTTGCAAAACAGCGCGTTTTGAGCTTTAATCTGCGTTTTAACGCGTAAAACAGCGTAAAACGACGAATTTTATTCGTTTTTTTATTAATATTGCTTATATTTGAACGATTTCAACGATCTAAAATGCTTGAAAATGCTTATTTTAGCAAAACAGCACGTTTTGAGCTTTATTCTGCGTTTTAACGCGTAAAACAGCATAAAACGGCAAGAAATTTTTATTATTCGTTTTTTATTTTTGTGCGTCTATTTGAACAATTTTCCAACGATCTAAAATGCTTGAAAATGCTTATTTTTAGCAAAACAGCACATTTTGAGCTTTAATCTGCGTTTTAACGCGTAAAACAGCATAAAACGACGAATTTTTTATTATTCGTTTTTTTATTAATATTGCTTCTATTTGAGCAATTTCAACGATCTAAAATGCTTGAAAATGCTTATTTTATGTAAAACAGCACGTTTGAGCACACCCAATCTGCGTTTTAACTATTTCCAGCGATTTCAACGATCTAAAATGCTTAAAATGCTTATTTTAGCAAAACAGCACGTTTGAGCTTTATTCTGCGTTTTAACGCGTAAAACGGCATAAAACGACGAAATTTTATTATTCGTTTTTATTTTTATTGCGTCTATTTGAATGATTTCAACGATCTAAAATGCTTGAAAATGCTTATTTTGGCAAAACAGCACGTTTGAGCTTTAATCTGCGTTTTAACGCGTAAAACGGCAATAAAAACAACGAATTTTTATTATTCGTTTTTGTAGTAATATTACTTCTATTTAGACGTTTTCCAACTTGATCTAAAATGCTTGAAAATGCTTATTTTATAAAACAGCACGTTTGAGCTTTATTCTGCGTTTTAACGCGTAAAACAACATAAAACGACGAAATTTTTATTATTCGTTTTTATTTTTTATTGCGTCCCTATTTGAATTGATTTCCAGCGATCTAAAATGCTTGAAAATGCTTATTTTAATAAAACAGCACATTTGAGCTTTAATCTGCGTTTTAACGCTAAAACAGCATAAAACGACGAATTTTTATTTGTTTTTATTAATAGTAACACCTATTTGAACGATTTCAACGATCTAAAATGCTTGAAAATGCTTATTTTAGCAGCAAAACAGCACGTTTTGAGCTTTAATCTACGTTTTAATGCGCGTAAAAACAGCATAAAAATGACGAATTTTTTATTATTCGTTTTATTAATGTGCTTCTATTTAAACGATTTCAACGATCTAAATTGCTTAGAAAATGCCTTTTAGCAAAACAGCACGTTTGAGCTTTAATCTGCGTTTTTAACGCGTAAAACAACATAAAACGACGAAATTTTTATTATTACATTTTATTAATATTGCGTCTATTTGAACGATTTCAACTTGATCTAAAATGCTTGAAAATGCTTATTTTAGCAAAACAGCACGTTTTGAGCTTTAATCAGCGATTTTTTAACGCGTAAAAACAGCATAAAACGACGAAATTTTTTATTTTCGTTTTTTATTAATGTGCGTCTATTTGAACGGTGATTTCCAACGATGTAAAATGCTTGAAAATGCTTATTTTAGCAAAACAGCGCGTTTGAAGGTTTTAATCTGCGTTTTAACGCGTAAAACAGCATAAAAACGACGAATTTTTTTATTATTCGTTTTTATTAATATTGCTTCTATTTGAACGATTTCCAGCGATCTAAAATGCTTGAAAATGCTTTTTAGCAAAACAGCACGGTTTGGAGTTTTAATCTGGGTTTTAACGCGTAAAACAGCATAAAACGACGAAATTTTATTATTCGTTTTTATTAATATTGCGCGTCTGTTTGAACGATTTCAACGATCTAAAATGCTTGAAAATGCTATTTTAGCAGAACAGCACGTTTGCACAGCACATTCTGCGCGTTTTTGCGTAAAACAGCATAAAACGACGAAATTTTATTATTCGTTTTTATTTTTATTGCGTCTATTTGAACGATTTCCAGCGATCTAAAATGCTTGAAAATGCTTATTTTAGCAAAACAGCACGTTTTGAGCTTTAATCCTGCGTTTTTAACTCGCCAAAACAGCATAAAAACCACAGATTTTTATTATTCGTTTTTATTAATAGTAGCTACTATTTGAACCGTTTCCAGCGATCTAAAATGCTTGAAAATGCTTGTTTACAAAAACGATTTTGAGCTTTTAATCTGCGTTTAACGCGTAAAACAGCATAAAACGGCAATTTTATTATTCGTTTTAATAATGCGTCTATTTGAACGATTTCAGCGATCTAAAATGCTTGAAAATGCTTATTTTAGCAAAACAGCGCATTTTGAGCTTTAATCTGCGTTTTAACGCGTAAAACAGCATAAAACGACGAATTTTTTTATTATTCGTTTTTATTAATATTATTCTATTTGAACGATTTCAACGATCTAAAATGCTTGAAAATGCTTATTTTAGCAAAACAGCACGTTTTGAGCTTTAATCTGCGTTTAACGCGTAAACAGCATGAAAACGACGAATTTTTTATTATTCGTTTTTTTATTAATATTGCTTCTATTTGAACGGTTCAGCGATAAAATGCTTGAAAATGCTTATTTTAGCGAAAACAGCACGTTTTGAGCTTTAATCTGCGTTTTAACGCGTAAAACAGCATAAAACGACGAATTTTTATTATTCGTTTTTTTTTTTATTGATATTGCGTCAATTTGGACGATTTCAACGATCTAAAATGCCCGAAAAGAATGCTTATTCCTAGCAAAACAGCACGTTTTGAGCTTTAATCCGGCGTTTTAACGCGTAAAACAACATAAAAACGACGAATTTTTTATTATTCGTTTTTATTAGATTGCTTCTATTTGAACGATTTCAACGATCACAAATGGCGAAAATACTTATTTTAGCAAAACAGCACGTTTTGAGCTTTATTCTGCGTTTTAACGCGTAAAACGCATAAAACGACGGGGAATTTTATTATTCGTTTTTATTAATATTGCGTCCTATTTGATCGATTTCAACGATCTAAAATGCTTGAAAATGCTTATTTTAGCAAAACAGCACGTTTTGAGCTTTAATCTGCGTTTTAGCGTAAAACAGCATAAAATGACGAATTTTTATTATTCGTTTTTTATTAATATTTAGCTTCTATTTAAACGATTTCCAACGTCTAAAATGCTTGAAAAGTACTTATTTTACAGCAAACAGCACGTTTGAGCTTTTAATCTGCGTTTTAACGTAAAACAGCATAAAACGACGAAATTTTTTATTATTCGTTTGTATTAATATTTGCTTCTATTTGTGAACGATTTCAGCGATCTAAAATGCTTGAAATGCTTATTTTATAAAACGGCACACGTTTGAGCTTTAATCCAGCGTTTTTACGCGTAAAACAGCATAAAAACGACGAAATTTTTATTATTCGTTTTTTTATTAATATTGCGTCTATTTGAACGGTTTAGCGTTTAAAATGCTTGAAAATGCTTATTTACAGCAGAACAGCGCGTTTTGAGCTTTTATTCTGCGTTTTAACGCGTAAAACAGCGTAAAACGACGAAATTTTTATTATTCGTTTTATTAATATTGCGTCTATTTGAACGATTTCAACGATCACAAATGCTTGAAAATGCTTATTTTAGCAAAAACAGCGCGTTTTGAGCTTTTAATCTGCGTTTAACTCGTAAAACAGCATAAAAACCACGAATTTTTAGTATTCGTTTTTTTTTATTAATATTGCTTCTATTTGAACAGTTTCAGCGATCTAAAATGCTTGAAAATGCTTATTTTAGCAAAACAGCACGTTTTGAGCACAATCTGCGTTTTAACGCGTAAAACAGCATAAAAACGACGAAATTTTATTATTCGTTTTTATTAATATTGCGTCTATTTGAACGATTTCCCGGCGATCTAAAATGCTTGAAAATGCTTATTTTAGCAAAACAGCACGTTTTGAGCTTTAATCTGCGTTTTAACGCGTAAAACAGCATAAAAACGACGAATTTTTATTATTCGTTTTATTAATATTGCGTCTGTTGAACGATTTCAACAATCTAAAATGCTTGAAAATGTATTTGTAAAACAGCACGTTTTGAACAATCTGCGTTCACAACGCGTAAAACAGCATAAAACGACGAAATTTTTTATTATTCGTTTTTTATTAATAATACGCGTCTATTTGAACGATTTCAGCGATCTAAAATGCTTGAAAATACTTATTTTAGCAAAACAACGTTTGACTTTAATCTGCGTTTTAACGCGTAAAACAGCATAAAACGACGAATTTTTTTTTTTTTTTTTTTATTATTCGTTTTTATTAATATTGCTTCTATTTGAACGATTTCAACGATCTAAAATGCTTGAAAATGTATTTTAGCAAAACAGCACGTTTTGAGCTTTAGTCTGCGTTTTAACGTAAAACAGCATGAAAACGACAGATTTTTATTATTCGTTTTTATTAATATTGCTTCTATTTGAACGATTTCAACGATCTAAAATGTGAAAAGTACTTGTTACAGCAAAACAGCACGTTTGGTTAATCTGCGTTTTAACATAAAACGACAACATAAAACGACGAATTACATTATTCGTTTTATTAATATTGCACGTCAATTTGGACGATTTCAACGATCTAAAATGCTTGAAAATGCTTATTCTAATAAAACAGCACGTTTTGAGAGGCTTTTAATCAGCGTTTTAACGCGTAAAACAACATAAAAACGACGAATTTTTATTATTCGTTTTTATTAATATTGCTTCTATTTGAACGATTTCAACGATCTAAAATGCTTGAAAATGCTTTTTTTAGCAAAACAGCACGTTTTGAGTTTTAATCTGCGTTTTAACGCGTAAACAGCATAAAACGACGAAATTTTTATTATTCTTTTTTAAAAATTTGCGTCTTTTGAACGATTTCAACGATCTAAAAGGGCAAAACTGCTTTTTTCCCCAGCAAAACAGCACGTTTTAAAGGTTTTAATCTGCTTTTTTAACGCGTAAAACAGCATAAAACCACGAATTTTTATTATTCGTTTTTAAATATTGTTTCTATTTGAACGATTTCAACGATCTAAAATGCTTGAAAATGCTTATTTTGAAAAAGCACGTTTTGAGCAATCTGCCCAAATGCGTAAAACAGCATAAAAACGACAAATTTTTTTATTATTCTTTTTTTTATTAATATTGCTTCTATTTAAAACGATTTCAATGATCTAAAATGCTTGAAAATGCTTTTTTGGCAAAACAGCACTTTTTGAGTTTTAATCTGCGTTTTAACGCTTTTAAAGAACAAAAACGACGAATTTTTATTATTCGTTTTTATTAATATTGCTTATTTGAACGATTTTAACGATCTAAAATGCTTGAAAATGCTTATTTTAGCAAAAACATCACGTTTTGAGCGCTTTAATCTGCGTTTTTAACGCAAACAGCATAAAACGACGAAATTTTTATTATTCGGGTTTTTACAATATTGCGTCTATTTGAACGTGATTTCAACGATCTTAAAATGCTTGAAAAATGCTTATTTTAGCAAAACAGCACGTTTTGAGTTTTAATCTGCGTTTTAACGCGTAAAACAGCACAAAACGGCGAATTTTTTGCCATTCGTTTTTATTAATATTGCTTCTATTTGAAACGATTTCAACGATCTAAAAATGTTTGAAAATGTTATTTTGCAAACAGCACGTTTTGAGCTTATTCTGCGTTTAACGCGTAAACAGCATAAAAACGACGAAATTTTTATTATTCGTTTTTATTTTTATTGCGTCTATTTGAAACGTGATTTCAACGATCTAAAATGCTTGAAAATGCTTATTTTAGCAAAACAGCACGCTTTGAGCTTTAATCTGCGTTTTAACGCGTAAAACAGCATAAAACGACGAATTTTTATTATTCGTTTTTATTAATATTGCTTCTATTTGAACGATTTCAACGATCTAAATGCTTGAAAATGCTTATTTTAGCAAAACAGCACGTTTTGAGTTTTAATCTGCGTTTTAACGCGTAAAACAGCATAAAAACGACGAATTTTTTTTATTATTCCGTTTTTTATTATTGCGTCTATTTGAACGGATTTCAACGATCTAAATGCTTGAAAATGCCGGTTTTAGCAAAACAGCACGTTTTGAGCTTTTAATCTGCGTTTTAACGCGTAAAAACAGCATAAAACACGAATTTTTTATTATTCGTTTTTATTAATATTGCTTCTGTTTGAACGATTTTACGATCTAAAATGCTTGAAAATGTTATTTTAGCAAAAACAGCACGTTTTGAGCTTATTCTGCGTTTTAACGCGTTGCATAAAACGACGAATTTTATTATTCGTTTTTATTAATATTTCGTCTATTTGAACGTGATTTCAACGATCTAAATGCTTGAAAATGCTTATTTTAGCAAAACAGCACGTTTTGAGCTTTAATCTGCGTTTAACGCGTAAACAGCATAAAAACGTAATGAATTTTTTATTATTCGTTTTTGTATTAATATTGCGTCTATTTGAACGTGATTTCAACGATCTAAAATGCTTGAAAAATGCTTTATTTTGTGCAAAACAGCACGTTTTGAGCTTTAATCTGCGTTTTAACGCGCCTAAAACAGCATATAAAACGTGACGAAATTTTTTATTATTCGTTTTTATTAATATTGCTTCATTTGAACGACTTCAACGATCTAAAATGCTTGAAAATGCTTATTTTAAAGCAAAACAGCACGTTTGAGCTTTAATGCGTTTTAACGCGTAAAACAGCACATAAAAACGACGAATTTTTATTATTCGTTTTTTATTAATATTGCGTCTTATTTGAACGATTTCAACGATCTAAAATGCTTGAAAATGCTTATTTTAGCAAAACAGCAGGTGTGGTTTGAGTTTTAATCTGCGTTTTAACGCGTAAAACAACATAAAACGACGAATTTTTATTACCTGTTTTTATTAATATTAAGTTTATTTGAACGATTTCAACGATCTTAAAAATGCTTGAAAAATGCTTATTTTAGCGTAAAACAGCACGTTTTGAGCTTTAATCTGCGTTTTTAAACAAGTGTAAAAACAGCATAAAACGACGAATTTTTATTATTCGTTTTACAATATTGCGTCTATTTGGAACGATTCTGTAACGATCTAAAATGCTTGAAAAATGCTTTATTTGGCAAAACAGCACTGCTTGAGTTTTAATCTGCGTTTTTCTTTAACGCGTAAAACAGCATAAAACGACGGATTTTTATTATTCGTTTTATTAATATTGCGCCTATTTGAACGATTTCACCCGATCAAAATGCTTGAAAATGCTTATTATTTTAGCAAAACAGCACGTTTTGAGCTTTATTCTGCGTTTTAACGCGTAAAAACAAAGCATAAAAACGACGAAATTTTATTATTCGTTTTATTTTATTGTGTCTATTTTGAACGATTTCAACGATCTAAAATGCTTGAAAAATGCTTATTTTAGTAGTAAAACAGCACAAGCTCTTTTGAGCTTTAATCTGCGTTTTAACGCGTAATACAGCATAAAAAACGATTTAATTTGCCATTCGTTTTTAATTAATATTGCTTCTATTTGAACGATTTCAACGATCTAAATGCTTGAAAAATGCTTATTTTGTGCCAAAACAGCACGTTTTGAGCTTAATCTGCGTTTTAACGCGTAAACAGCATAAAACGACGAAATTTTATTATTCGTTTTATTAATATTGGTACCTATTTGAACGAGGGATTTCAACGATCTAAAAATGTTTGAAAATGCTTATTTTAGCAAAACAGCACGTTTTGAGCTTCTCTTATTCTGCGTTTTAACGCGCGTAAAACAGCATAAAACGACGAAATTTTATTATCTGTTTTTATTTTTATTGCGTCCATTGAACGATTTCAACGATCTAAAATGCTGAAAATGTTTATTTTGAAAGCAAAACAGCACGTTTTGAGTTTAATCTGCGTTTTAACGCGCGTAAAACAGCATAAAAAACGTGACGAATTTTTATTATTCGTTTTTATTAATATTGCTTCTATTTGAACGATTTCAACGATCTAAAATGCTTTGAAAATGCTGGCCGCGAAAGCAAAACAGCACGTTTTATTTTTAATCTGCGTTTTAACGCGTAAAACAAAAGCATAAAAACGACGAATTTTTTATTATCTGTTTTTTATTAATATTGCGTCTATTTGAACGATTTCAACGATCTAAAATGCTTGAAAATGCTTATTTTAGCAAAACAGCACGTTTTGAGCTTTAATCTGCGTTTTAACGCGTAAAACAGCATAAAAAACGACGAATTTTTATTATTCGTTTTTATTAATATTGCTTCTATTTGGAACGATTTCCAACGATCTGTACCCTTGAAAATGCTTATTTTAGCAAAACAGCACGTTTTGAGCTTTATTCTGCGTTTTAACGCGTAAAACAGCATAAAAACGACGAATTTTTTATTATTCGTTTTTATTAATATTGCGTCTATTTGAACGATTTCAACGATCTAAAATGCTTGAAAATGCTTATTTTAGCAAAACAGCACGTTTTTAGCTTTAATCTGCAATTTAACGCGCGTAAACAGCATAAAAATCACGAAATTTTATTATTCGTTTTTATTTTATTGCGTCTATTTGAACGATTTCAACGATCTAAAATGCTGAAAATGCTTATTTTAGCAAAACAGCACGTTTTGAGTTTTAATCTGCGTTTTAACGCGTAAAAACAGCATAAAAACGACGAATTTTTATTATTCGTTTTTATTAATACTGTTTCTATTTGAACGATTTCAACGATCTAAAATGCTTCGGAAAATGCTTATTTTAGCAAAACAGCACGTTTTGAGTTTTAATCTGCGTTTAACGCGTAAAACAGCATAAAAACGACGAATTTTTTATTATTCGTTTTTATTAATATTGCGTCTATTTTAAACGATTTCTTAAACGATCTAAAATGCTTGAAAATGCTTATTTTGCTAAAACAGCACGTTTTGCTTGAATCTGCGTTTTAACGCGTAAAAACAGCATAAAACGACGAATTTTATTATTCGTTTTTATTAATATTGCTTCTATTTGAACGATTTCAACGATCTAAAAATTCTGAAAATGCTTATTTTAGCAAAACAGCACGTTTTGAGTTTTATTCTGCGTTTTAACGCGTAAAACAGCATAAAAACGTGACGAATTTTTTATTATTCGTTTTTATTAATATTGCGTCTATTTGAACGATTTCAACGATCTAAAATGCTTGAAAATGCTTATTTTAGCAAAACAGCACGTTTTTAGCTTTAATCTGCAATTTAACGCGTAAACAGCATAAAATGACGAATTTTTTATTATTCGTTTTTATTAATATTGCTTCTATTTAAAACGATTTCAACGATCTAAAATGCTTGAAAATGCTTATTTTAGCAAAACAGCACGTTTTGAGCTTTTTTAATCTGCGTTTTAACGCGTAAAACAGCATAAAAACGAGGAAATTTTTATTATTCGTTTTTAATATTGCTTCTATTTTGAACGATTTCAACGATCTAAAATGCTTGGAAAATGCTTATTTGTGCGAAACAGCTCGTTTTGAGCTTTAATCTGCGTTTTTAACGCGCGTAAAACAGCATAAAAACGTATAAAATTTTATTATTCCGTTTTTTTAATATTGCTTCGGCTTGAACGATTTCAACGATCTAAAATGCTTGAAAATGCTTATTTTGTGCTAAAACAGTCGTTTTGAGTTTTAATCTGCGTTTTAACGCGTAAAACAGCATAAAAACGACGAACGTTTTATTATTCGTTTTTATTAATATTGCTTCATTTGAACGATTTCAACGATCTAAAAATGCTTGAAAATGCTTATATTAGCAAAACAGCACGTTTTGAGCTTTATTCTGCGTTTAACGCGTAAAACAGCATAAAAACGACGTGAAATTTTTATTATTCCGTTTTTATTTTTTATTGCGTCCATTTGAACGATTTCCAACGGGATCTAAAAAGCTTGAAAATGCTTATTTTAGCAAAAACAGCACGTTTTGAGTTTTAATCTGCGTTTTAACGCGTAAAACAGCATAAAACGACGATTTTTTATTATTCGTTTTTATTAATATTGCTTCTATTTGAACGATTTCAACGATTTAAAAATGCTTCAAAATGCTTATTTTAGCAAAAACAGCACGATTTGAGCTTTAATCTGCGTTTTAACGCGTAAAAACAGCATAAAAACGACGAAATTTTTATTTACCGTTTTTATTAATATTGCGTCTATTTGAACGATTTCAACGATCTTAAAATGCTTTTGAAAATGCTTATTTTGTGCTAAAACACGTTTTGAGCTTTGCCCCTGCGTTTTAACGCGTAAACAGCATAAAAACTACGAAATTTTTATTAGTCTGTTTTTATTTTATTGTGTCTATTTGAACGATTTCAACGATCTAAAATGCTTGAAAATGCTTATTTTAAGCAAAACAGCACGTTTTGAGCTTTAATCTGCGTTTTAACGCGTAATACAGCATAAAAAATCGACGAATTTTTATTGTTCGTTTTTATTAATATTGCTTCTATTTGAACGATTTCCAACGATCTAAAATGCTTGAAAATTTTATTTAATCAAAAACAGCACGTTTTGAGCTTTAATCTGCGCTTTAACGCGTAAAACAGCATAAAACGACGAAATTTTTATTATCTGTTTTTATTAATATTGCGTCTATTTGAACGATTTCAACGATCTAAAAATGCTTGAAAATGCTTATTTTAGCAAAACAGCACGTTTTGAGTTTTAATCTGCGTTTTAACGCGTAAAACAGCATAAAACGGCGAATTTTTATTATTCGTTTTTATTAATATTGCTTTATTGAAAACGGGGATTTCAACGATCTAAAATGCTTGAAAATGCTTATTTTAACAAACAGCACGTTTTGAGTTTTAATCTGCGTTTTAACTTCGTAAAACAGCATAAAAACGATAAATTTTAATTATTTGTTTTTATTAATATTGCTTATTTGAACGATTTCAACGATCTGCGCTTGAAAATGCTTATTTTACAAAACAGCACGTTTGAGCTTTAATCTGCGTTTTAACGCGTAAAACAGCATAAAAACGACGAATTTTTATTATTCGTTTTTTATTAATATTGCGTCTATTTGAACGATTTCAACGATCTAAAATGCCGAAAATGCTTATTTTAGCAAACAGCACGTACGTTTTGAGTTTTAATCTGCGTTTTAACGCGTAAAAACAGCATAAAAAACGACGAAATTTTTATTATTCGTTTTTATTAATATTGCGTCTATTTGAACGATTTCAATGATCTAAAAATGCTTGAAAAATGCTTTATTTTAGCAAAACAGCACGTTTTGAGCTTTAACTGCCTTTTAACGCGTAAAACAGCATAAAACGACGAATTTTTTTATTATTCGTTTTTATTACTATTGCGTCTATTTGAACGATTTCAACGATCTAAAATGCGCTTGAAAATGCTTATTCTAGCAAAACAGCACGTTTTGAGGCTTTAATCTGCGTTTCAACGCGTAAAACAGCACATAAAAATGACGAAATTTTTATTATTCGTTTTTATTAATATTGCGTCTATTTGAACGATTTCAACGATCTAAAATGCTTGAAAATGCTTTATTTTAGCAAAACAGCACGTTTTGAGTTTTATTCTGCGTTTTAACGCGTAAAACAGCATAAAAACGACGAAATTTTATTATTCGTTTTTATTTTATTGCGTCTATTTGAACGATTTCAACGATCTAAAATGCTTGAAATGCTCTATTTTAGCAAAACAGCACGTTTTGAGCTTTAATCTGCGTTTTAACGCCTTAAACAGCATAAAAACGACGAAATTTTTTTTAAAACCCTTTTTTGGTTTTAATTTTTTAAAAGTTTAAAAAAAAAAAAAAATTTTTTTTTTTTTGCGTTTTAACGTTTAAAAAAAAAAAAAAAATTTTTTTAAAAAACCCCTTTTATTTTATTTGCTTTTTAACGCAAAAAGCTAAAAGCTTTTTTTTTTAAAATTTTTTTTTATTTTCTCTTTTTAACTTTAACGTTTTAAAACAAAAATTTTTTTTTTTTAAAAAAGCCTTTGGTTTTAACGTTTTAAGCTAAAAAACTAAAAAAAAATTTTTTTTTTTTAATTCTTTTTAGGAAAACATAAAACGAAAATTTTTTAAAAAACCCTTTATTTTTTTTTTAAGGGTAAAAAAAAAAAAAGGAAATTTTTTTTTTTTTTTTTTTCTTTAACGTTTAAACCTAAAAGCTTAAAATTTTATTTTAAAAACCGTTTTATTTTTTTTCCTTTTAAAAAAAAAAAAAAACAAAAAAAATTTTTAATTTTTTTTTTAAAGCCTTTTAACATTTAACGAAAAAAATTTAAAAGTTTTTTTTTCCCAAAAATTTTTTATTTAATTGCGTTTTAATTTTAAACGTAAAAAGGAAATTTTTTTTACGTTTTTTTTTAAATTCGTTTTTGAAACAACATTAAAAGCAAATTTTATTTGAAAAAAATGTTTTATTTAACGTTTAAGGGAAAAAAAGCTAAAAGCTTTTTTTACATTAATTTGGGCCTTTTAAGTTTTAAGGGTAAAAGTTTAAAATGCATTTTAAAAACCCCTTTTATTTTATTCTCTTTTAAAAAAAAAAAGAAAAAAAAATTTTTTAATTTTTTTAAAAAGGCTTTTATTTGAACGTTTAACGCAAAAGTTTAAAAGATTTTAAAAACCCGTTTTGGCTTTTCTCTTTTAAGGGAAAAAAACCAAAAAAACAAAAATTTTTTTTTTTTTTTTTAAAAATTTTTTTTAACGTTTAACGCTAAAAGCTTAAAAGTTTATTTTAAAAACCCGTTTTATTTAATTGCTTTTTAAAAAGGGA